>NC_134461.1:9142500-9442500 GCF_047948215.1 Lycorma delicatula
AGACAGACAGACAGACACAGACAGACACACACACACACACACACACACACACACACACACACACACACACACACATACACGGGAGTGTTTTTCAGGAAAATCCCCGGACAAATCTGCTGAATATTCTTGACTAAGAGGAAGAGGGTCAATATAAAGCCAGTCCAGCCATTTCACCAGAGTCTGTTGTCCTTCAGTTGAGTAGGAACTACACCATGAGTTAAGAGATCTATAGGATTATCTGATGATGAAACATGATGCCAAATAGCATTTTGAGAATTTTTTTAATTTCCGCAACCATATTGGCTATGAAGGTTTTCCAGTATGATGAAGGGCCTGTATACTTATATACTGTGTATGTATACTCATTCATACACTGCTACTCTGGAGTTAGAACATATTAATTTCACAGTAATGATGCCCTCTGCATCAATGGATTGTAAATAAATACAGGCACAGGATAGGAAAGAACCAGAAATTATTAAAATCCATGTTAGGGAGTAGGGAGGCTGCTAAACATTTGAATGCCAAGTTTTGATACAGAAGTCTGATGAAAATGCAGTCCTTGGATTGCAGCATTGTCATGAATAATTGACCTTTCAACAGTATATTGTAGATAATCCAGTATTACTTCTGATCACATTACGATCTTCAGGACCAAACTTATAATTAGTTACTCCCTGGTGGTCAAAGGAAATTGTCAACTTTCAGCTCGATTTGTGTTTGCCATGCCTTCAGTTATAGATACTGTAGCATTAACAGTCTCCATTTGCATTCGTCTCAAGGTAACTGTAGACCCAGGTTTCACCTCTAATTGTGATTTTCTTCATAAAATCAAGATTGGCACTGTTGCCATACACCAAGTCATCTGTAATGCTCTCAGACAACTTTCCCTTGAGGAGACTTGACATAAATTTTGCAACAATGACCTACGGAAAGATTGTCACTCAGAATTGTTTTTCTTTCAAAATCTGTAATTTTTATTCTGTGATTTTCCATCAGCACTGAATTTTATAGATTGTTTCTATGTTCATTAGATGTTCAACCATCTTTTAAGCAATTAAATGTAGTATTCATAGTTTCATTAACCAAGACCATTTTTATCTTTTAACCTTCTTCAGTTTCTTATCATTTTGGATTAAAGTTTCATCCAAAACTTTCACTCAAAGCAAGAATGCAACAAACACAGAATACATATTTGAATACAAGATTTGATTAGAAAATGAATGGAATTTTTAAATTTCCCAGACTGTATAAGTTCAGTTGTCACAATTTTTTTATTGTGTTGGTACACTTGGATGTACATATTGGATGCTTAGTTTATTATTGGCTGTTGAAAAAGTTACACATGTTTTGGTATGGTTACAATTGGAAATATTGAATGTTGCTTTTGGCAATTCTTCAATGAATAAAACAAGCATTTACAAACCACTGAATCATTATCACAGTCAATAAGGATTACATTGAAGGGATAAAGACAGAATCACTAAGGAGCTAAATGCCATGCCGGAAATTGCATTCCAGAGGTACTTTGAAGATTGGAAAAAGTGCTGGCACAAATTTGTTACAGCTGAAAAAGAGAAATTTGAAGATGACAAAATCAGTATTGGTAAACGAATTAAAGTTTTTTGAGAAAAACTAAAATTCAAACCTTGTACAGCAGCCTAGAGTGATTGTGGAGTATAGCAATTTAACGCAAAATCACATACTCACGTCTGAACAAGTTCACATGTATTATGGTCGTTACCCTGTAACGAAGCTAGTTGGTATGAAAAAGATAAGGTCTAATACTTTTTGACCAGACCTTGTATTTGCTTTAATATCTTGAACATATAATTAAACACATATTTTAACAAGGAAGATTAGATGAATAAAATAAAATAACTAAGTATCACTACACAACATAATTGTTAAATACTGATTTAGCTTAAATTTATATAAGTTATGCTTGATATATATTTTCATAAATGTGAATGAAAAATAATAGAAATATTTCAAAATCATTAGTGTAAAGCAGTTTTGTTCATTACCAAGTTCACCAATTATCCTTACATTTATTTTGGGATTTGAATATTTTATTCTTCTATATAGAATTATCTAATAAATAACACCAAAAGAAAGCAAAGGAATAACAGTGATGAATAAAGTGATATCCAGAGTCAAGTAAAGTTTTTATTTTTATATACATATTTTATTTGCGAAATGACAATTTTTATTTTAATGTTTTAATTAAAATGAGGAAATATTTACAAATGTATGAAATAATTTGAATATGCATCAATTTTTGTCCACATTTAAGTTTATAATGAAAATTTTGTTATAACAGCAATTTTGTTTGTTCTTTACTGCTATTATCACAGGGTTTTACTATACTTTGTGTAACTTCAACATAATTTTTGTAAATTCTCATCACTAAAACTTCTCTTATTTACATAATATGTATTCATATAAGTAGGTAAACATACATTCATATAAGTAAATATGTAGGTGTTATGCAAGGTGACCTTGGATACTGATCTGCTACACCTAATCCAGCTGAAAAATAAGTGATAATATTTCTTGCTAGCTTCTTCATAAAAATGTGGAGATCACCATCATTTGCTGTATTGTTGGTTAAGAAACATTCAAAAGAAATATTTATATTTGTCTTGACAAAAATGAACGGTCCAATAATAAACTGACTAATAATACTGCACCTGTTTTATTACTAGGTAATTCAACTAGTATTTGTGAATTCACTTTGCATCAGTTACTTTTAACTCTAGCTGGGTTATGTCAAATGTAATAGCAGTCATTGTATTAATACTTATATTCTATTTTTTTTTAAACATTTTGATGTCATAGCACTGATGAATAATTTGAAAAGTTAATTTGTTACATATCTTATTTTTAATAGATATTTCAGAGTTATTCTTTCATCAATTTGTCTGTTATAATTAATTTGTCTGGAGTTTATAAGTATCTCAGTCATTATTTTCTCCTCTTCCTCTCTTATAATTCTCTTCTGAAGGCAGTTTTTGATTGGGATATGCCCCAATCAAAATATTTCCCTCTCTTCATCTTCATCAAATTCAACTACTCTTCTGTTCTGAATAATTTCTCATTTTAAATTTTGTCTATTCATTTTATTCATTAAAAAGTAAAACAAAAAAATATAAATGGAACCTACCTTTAACAAGTAATTTTTCTTATTACTTAAGTATGACAAGAATTTTAAAAATTATACTTAATAAATAAATTTCAGTATTTGTTTAAAAAGTTGATAATTTTAATTATGTTAATCTAAACATTTCTCAACAACAAATACTTAAGGATTTAGGGTAATATTTGATGCATTTATTGAACATCACTTGGTATTTCTGGTTTACTGTTACTTCATTAAGATCACACTTTACTCGCATCCATTATTTTTCAGAATATTTATTTCATTTAAATCTAAAATTGTTAAATGAAAGATAACTTGGCATCAAAATCCCAATATAAATATGTTTCATCTTGGATAAAGGTACATGCCATGTGAACACTAAAGTTTGTTGACCATGCATTAATTTGGTTTTCCATAATTTCTTATAAGTTCATATTTCTTACAATATTTTTTTTCGTTTCACATTAATTTTTTTAATGAAACAGAAATCAAAATGTGAAAAGGATTAAATAGTACAAATTGAAGTTTTACAATGATTATTTGTAAATTAATTGTTAAATTTTTTAATACGTTTTATATATTCTGTATATATTGTTGAACACTAGGAAAAAGATTAACTTCAACAAAAAAAAATATGTTATATTTGTAAAATGTAAATGATTTTTAAATTTATTTAATTAGTTGTTAATGAACTTACAGAATAATAAAGTTTAATAAAAAATTAATTCTTTACAAAGTTAAGTAAGTTTATTTACATGTTACACTAGATTGTTCTTGCTGAACTAGATATGTAATATCTGTTTGAATGTGTTGAAATTATATTACATTAGGCAAATTTTGCCTTAAATAAGCAGTAATACATGATGTTTATTAAATTTCAATGACATATGTGTCATAAATTACTTGTAAGATTTTACATAAAATACTCTATTCTTTTATTTTTAATTTTGTAAATTTCTTTTCTTTTTATTTTGTAAAAATAAGTAATTTATATGAGTACTAGACTTCCTTCCTGAATGACCTTGGCTCGTATTCAAACCTAGTTTGCAAAGCATTTAAAAAAAATATGCTATAGCATACCCATTCCCTCTTTTCAGCATTTTTTTGGCCATTTTTCGCTTGAATATAATTTTAGAAACAAAAAACAAAATGAATCTACATAAAAATTCCAAATAGTTTCAATGTAAATAATTTTGTTGATATTTCATCATTATTTTAATTTATTCTTACCTATTTATGGGGGAGAGATAAACTTTTCACCGCTATCTTAATCCTGATCTTTTCTGCTTAAAATGTTATAAAAAGAAAAACATATTTTAAATGCAAGGCATCTCAGGTGACAACACTGCCATCCTGCTTTCTATTACACATATAAAAAAAAAGCAATATACTTGGTATTTTGGGAACATGACTTTTGCTTCTTTGGTTTATATTCAAATTTTACATACTAACTTATTTAATTTTCATGATCTCATTTCTCAAATATTATTTATTATTTGAGTATTCATAGAACTATTTACTTATCACTATTTGTTATGCTTCTGCCATCACCAAGTTGTCACACACTCATCATTCACATTGAAGGAAAATTAATATATGACTTAAAACTGAATATGCAGGTTCACTACATAGAGTGAAATTGCAAGATCACTGTTTGATCTTTATTCTTCAATTAATATTTTCTATTGTAGATTATCTGTTGAGTTGATAAAAAGTGTTAATTAATTATTTACATATTAACTTCATTTAGCATAAAATTACTATAATTGGGTGGTGTAAGCCTATTATTTCTTAGAGGTAAATAAGCTTAGTTTTTGTTCAAGGACTAATAAGCGGTACTGTTTTTCATCGTTGTATTTAATACATTATATATTTTACTACTAGTGTGTTGTTATAATTTCATCAACAATTTATGATTTAACTGAACTGTCAAAAGAGAGAACAGAACTGTCAAAAAAAGAACAGAATGCAATTACTGAGATGAAATCAAAATGATTGTTTTGTTCAGGTAATTGTAACTACATTCAGTATGAGCGATAGAGACTGGTCAGTGCATTATTGCAATGCGATAAGAAGGGAAACACACCTTCAGCCAGATTGAGATCATCATGTTTTTCAATGTGCTAACAAAAGCAATATCAAGAGTGAAGCCTACCTTTCTGACTGGTACTTGCCTTTAACAGCCCCAGTTCTCACCAAATATGTGCTCTTAATTAACGTAAGAATGAATGTTTGTTATCCAAAAATTTGTTAGTACAACTCCTTGCGTTAGCTTTCCCATTGAAATGACAACCAGTTTTTATGTTTGATAAACTTTTATCAAAAAAGTTTTGACTCCCTTTTGGATGTTAGTTTATTTAATAAATCAAAGAACTCTAAATGTTATTAGAACTCAATGTATAACACATTCACGACATCATGCGCCCATATAGGTATACAAATTGTAAATGTATACCCATAAGGACACACTCCACCCATTACTGAAGTGTCTCATGTCCCCAACAGGGTACACATTTCCACAGGTTTCTTATAGCATTTATTTTTAGGCTAGCTATACTGTAGGTGTTTAAAATCTTACAATGGTATATTAGAAGTGTCATGAAAAGAACTACGAGTACATAATACAAGTTTGCAAATAACTATTTTATTCAGATAAATATTTCAAACTTTGCATAATACAAATTCTAAATTAAAATGCTTTACTAAGTTATAAAATGAATTACAACGATTGGTGTACTTAGTGGCAGGCTCAGAGGAACAAGAGAGCTCGTGTACCCATGCAGGTGCGCAACGCCCAGGAGTCGTGTACCTGCACGTCGGTTCACAACTTGTTTGTTTCATTTCAGCTGCTTCATAACATTACAGCTGTAAGAAAGATTATACAGGTAGTGTAAAGTAATAGATTATTGTAATTTATTGGTTATTATTTTTACCCAAAACAAA
Source organism: Lycorma delicatula (assembly GCF_047948215.1). Lineage (NCBI taxonomy): Eukaryota > Metazoa > Arthropoda > Insecta > Hemiptera > Fulgoridae > Lycorma > Lycorma delicatula. The sequence goes on from NC_134461.1 coordinate 9,148,586, forward strand.
AGTCAAAGTTGAGTTTTGAGTATGTACAAAAATCAAGGGATTTAAATTTTCATTTAGTTAATTTTGATGAATGTTGAATAGAAAAAGATTAATTTTTATTTTTTTTAAATATCCCTTTTTAAGTTGTTACTAAACAAAGATAGAAAATGACTAAATTGGTTAAGACTGAATTCAGTTAATCATTTTAGGTAATTTGACATTTTTACAACAAATGAATGAAGCATTTTATCAGTTCTTGGAAAAATAATTTATATAACATAAACCTGCTGTTGCTGACTACAAAACCTGCTGTTGGGACTTATTCAGACCTGAACTGTTAGTATAGCACTTTATAAAGATGTGCTGAAAACCAGGTAAACTTGTTAAACTAATTGTAAATATGCTTGTAAATAAATTTCAGAGGTTTGCTGGATTACACCCAAAATTAGTTGAACTTGCTTATAGAATTAAATAATAGTGTCGATTGAAAAGAGAAATTACAACAAAAGCAAATATATGTCTATTAGAATTTTGAATGTAAGTGAATAAATCCCTCTGTTAGTATAATAACTCGACTCCTAAAAAATAAATCTCCTCATTCCCAATAATCTAGTAAATTAAACTTGTCATCTTTGGGTTGGTCGTATATATTTTAAGGAGGTTATTTGCTTAATTTAATTTAGAATTTATAACTTTAGAAGAGCTTATAAAAACTTCTAAAGTTCACAAGATACATTTATTTGTAAATTATGAAATCTTTCATTTGAATAGTTTACACAACCAACAATACAAAATAATCATATAGTGGAGCACGGCAGAAAAATAGATATTAATAAAAATATTTAATCCATTGACTCAGCAACATTTATAAATTAATTGGCATAGAATTATTTATTTGGGTGTGTTTTTGTAATGCAAATAAAAAAAAAACAGTCTTTTATAATTTAAAAAAATTTTACGAATTCTATTTATTGAGAAATGGTTTAGCAATGTGTTACCTCCTTAGGAAAATAATCTTTGTAGCATTCTGTACCACTTTTGAGAGCGTTTTTTTTTACTAATACCCAAAGATTTTCAATTGGGTTTAAGACAGGTAGTTGTCTGGACATGGGAGCACTTCAATGTTTTATTCTTCAAAACATTGCCTTCAAATGTGAAACAACCCCAAAATATTTTTTCTGGGGATGTTTAGCTTTAACTGGTTGTTAGATAGAGCTTGTGATATATTTTCATCTAATGCTTTTCTAACTTATGGAACTCTCTGTCCCTGAAAAAAAAGTGACATTATTTGCACATTGCTGGTGTTAAAAGCGGCTCTTTAGCTGGCTGACAGACTTTCCGTCTAGCTGCAATAACTGTGTATAATAGTTGTTACAAAAAATCTGTTACGTGGGCTGCTAATTCTCCATTTAAGTGAAATTTTATAAAGTTAAATTTTCTTCACTAATAACCAAATTGTGTTGGAATAGTTTTTCTTTAAATAGTATTAAAATAGCATTCATTGTCCCTAGTGCAACACTATACTCTTGAGTCATACTAGTATGCTCAGAAAAAGAAACAACTTTTAAATGCTTTTTTGGAGTTATGTCCATCATTATGTATTCAAGATGCGTACAACAACAAATACGAAAATATGATTTTATAATAAAAAATTAAGTAAATTTTCACAAAACGCTATTTAAAATATGAAAATTGGTAAAAAACCTCACAAGGTTATTTTAATAACCATGTGAGTTGTTTAACTCAGACAATTTAAAGAATGGATGTGGACAAGCATTGTAGCTACATAGAATCAAATTTTTAGACCAATTTTCTTGTTAAAAACTCTTGGAAAAGATTATTCACAACAGAATTAGCGGTTCCATTTTGGAACAAATCCCAGTTGAGTAGGCAGAATTTTATGCCTCGCAGAAGCTGCTGTAACCAGGTGCTGGCCTCAACTACTTTCATAGAAGCTGGTTTTCAAGAAAATCTCAGAACACCTGTGAAAGATGATTTGTAGACCTAACCGCTGCATATGACACAGTTTGGAGGGAAGAAATTATATATAATAATTCTTAAAAATTAACTTTGTGCCAAACAACTGCAACCCCTCTTAATAACATGTTAAGAAACAGATACTTCAACATCTATTTGGAAGAAAGTTTATAAGGAGAGAAAATTAAGTAATAGTTTATATTAACTATATATTTTTGATCTCCCTAATACCAGGTCAACACAATTCTGCAATGTAGCTTATATTGCTCTTGCTTGCAGAGCCAGACAGGGGCAATTCTAACAGAGGATTTGAGACTTAAAGAAGAAGTGCTGACTTATAAATAAAGTGTCAGTAAAACTGAAGTTTGTGCATTTCTCCTCTGTAACAAACAAGCTAACTTGCAGTTTCTCCAAGTGCAATTTTATGGCAATACTCTTGGTAATAATATGTACCCCAAATATTTTTTGTCATCCTTGATCACATTCTCATTCAGAACTTGAGAACACCATTGCTATGTTTAAAAACAATAATATTATCCAAAAATTGTGGTACAACATGGGATGCTTCAGTGGACACCCTGCATCCATCATCATCGCACTAGTTCTACTGCTGAGTACTATGCGCCAGTTTGGCTATAGCTGCCACACCAACTTGATTGATCAGCTGAATCACACCATGCATTTAATAACGAACAATGAGACCAACACTCACTCACTGGCTTCTGCTAAGTAACTCTATAGAATAGAAACCTTCTTTTTTCTTAATATATTGTCTATAAATGAATCTATACCACATCTACACTATACACTGCACCTATACCACATGAATAAATAAATATGCAAGTTAAATTATATAATTTTTTCAAGTTTTTTATATAGTTGAACAATTAATATCAAATAAAATACTGATGCTTTCTTCAGTGTTTAGAGAGCAGTTCACCTCAATCGGGGGCTTGATTTGAGAATTGTGTGTGTTCTATATAAGGGTATGTGCAAAGTTATAATTCTGTCTGGGTTCATTGAACGAGGTACAAATGTTAAAGGAATATGTTGTTGAGAGCTCAGCATCTCCTACTGTTATCTGTGATTGATGCCTATAGGACTATCTCTGAAGAGGTCATCCATGTTATTTCTGGTATTAAGCCCATTGATATCCTCGCGACTGAGTGCCAATTATATTACGATGCCATGAAGGCAACTTACCTTTGGCATCATGAAAGAAACAAACGACCAAGGTTTCCATCATTATTTAAGGTGGACTGAATCATCCAATGGCCATTAAAATATCATCCAATGGTATTTTTCCTGATGTGAGAAGTATGCAGATAGTTAGGTGGATGTCCCCCCAATCGGCATATTACAGTTTTTTTCTGGGCATGGAGCTCTTTGAGATAAGTTGGCTGGATTTGGTTTGATTAATTCAGGCTTGTGTTCTAAGTGTAGAGCCATTAATGATGTGCATCATGTCTAATGTCTACCCCAGACACAAAGCTGAAAGCACCAAAGTAGCTAGAGAGCTTGCAATAATCAATTTTGGCTTTGATCTGAAAGTTAATTGGAAAACCGAAAAGTAATTGAACATAGTTACTGGCTTCCTTAGATTCTTAGACCTGCAAAGCACGGATGAGGGGATCTGATGCTGTTGTAAATGTATAGATAAAATAGCAACGCGGCTGGCTAGGGGTCCGCCTGGGTGCTTATTTCGCCAAGATAGGTGTTTTGGCATCGAATCCCGGTCGGCTGAGATATTCGCTGTTAGGAGGAGAACTCTCTAATAGAGCAGTAGTGTGGGAGATGTAGGCATTGACTTCGATTCCGAAAGAGGAATAAAGCAGAGAGAAATAGGGTATATTTTTTAGAGATAGATTAAATAAGATTTCTTGTTTTTTAAGTAAATCAAGAGCACTTGAGTAAATTGAATTGTAGGACAAAATTGTCGTTGTAATCAATACTTACTTTTCTTGGTATGAGGATAGTATTATTGGTCTTTAAAAGACTAAAGTACAGTCGCTGCAAGCTTGGAGTGGTGACGTAAAAACATGCTCCTCGCTATTAGTAATTCCCCTTAACAAATAATCGATCTATTTTTTTTTAACAAATGGTTTTATTTCATGTAAATTGGTGTATACCAATTTACATGAAATAAAACAGTCTGCTAATTCTGTACTGTACATTGTAGAGTGCATCAATGGATAATGAAATACTATCTATTACTACTTACACGGTAAATATTGCCATAGATGGTTATTACTGTAACTTTAATTACGGGATTCCTCATACTTACTTCCGTTTAATTCCTCAACTAGAACACTTTCCTCGCTCTTATCACTATCTTCAGTGTAATTGTCACTATTATCACTGTCCTATGTAAAGAGACAATGGAAGATTTTCAACAATGAGTTTCTGCTGCAGCAAATAACCTAATAGGGCTTCTTACCAAAGTTATCACCAAAATCTTCTAATGCCTAGATGTCTACAAAGAAACCAAAATAAAAATCTATAAAGAAAAAAATAAAGTGCGATAAAATGTACTGCTCGTTAAAACTATGAAATTATTATAGCAATGAAAATACCATAATAATTGAATCGTAAAAAAATAATCAGTTATCTCTTACTCAAATTTAATTACGTGTTATCTACAATCTGCAAAAGACAGTGTAACTTATTCAAAAGTACATTAAAATGATGCCATAAAATTAAACGTGTAAATACAATAACTCAATTATAATAATGATAATACAGTATAAAAATTAAATTTACAACAAATTTAACCTTAAAATCACTTAAGCGTAATGAGTAAGTTTTGATTTTTTAAAAATAATGTTAAAAGTTTATAGTCAACTGAATTGTTTGAAGCAATAAACACGATTAAAGAAGAACTTTTGTGGTAGTTTACTTCGTTTTTAACGCATCTTTATTCTCTGTCTAGGATAAGCAATATCCTTATAAAATTGATGCCATTAGGTGGAAATTACTTCCTTAACAGATATCTGGCAGATCATATTTCGCTGAATCGGTGCACCATTCTGAGTAATCTTTCTAGAGGTTCTGAAAATCAAAGTCGTCTATACTTTTTCCCAATCATATTTTCTGAACGTCATATCCTGAAATATTTATTTCTGGGTCAACATAGTCATACTTAAAGAAAACATTAATGAAATTTTTTTTTTTGGTGAATCGGAATTAGTTATACCTTTTTCCGCGACTCTATGTCCGCTGTCGCTGGAAAACATCACTGGAGATACCTGTTAGTATTGTCAACTCTATAAAGTTATCGTGAATAAAATTTTGTAATTTTTAGATCTTTGAAACTTTTCTTGCCACTGACGAATGAGGATCCATTCTTTGTACATTTACTTGTATGTTTATCGATGCCCTTTTAAAAGCATCTGTTCTTTATCTAAACGAGACATTTGTCTACATTACATAGACATAACAAAAAAAATACATAAAAAACATTTACCACGTAATCCCTCTATTGTTCAGGTGCATACATATGAGGGCGGTTCAGAATGTTTGCGACCTAGGAAAAAAACAAAATTTCTTACCAAATTTTTTTTATTTTTCAACATAGTCACCTTTTAAAGTAATAAACTTAGTCCATCGTTTTTCCAGCTTATTTATTCCTTCATTAAAATACAATTTCTCAAGCTCTGCAAACTAGGCATTTGTCTCGGCTATGACTGTAATTTGAGGCAAATCTTCGCCCGCCAAGCCATTTCTTCAGATTCAGGAACGGGGAAATAATCACTCTGAGCTAAATGCGGTGCATGTGGAAGCAATTTAAAGCCCAGTTTGTGAATTTTAGCAGCAACAACAGAAGATGTGTGCGCAGGTTCATTGTCAAGTTAAAAAAGCACTTTTTTCTCGCCTAAATGTGAACGTTTGGTCTTTTAATGGCCTCCTTCAATCCCTTCAACAATGATGCATAATATTCTCCGATTTTTTTTTTTTCCAAGTAGTCAATGACATTACACCATGAACATCCCAAAAAAACAGTGGCCACGACTTTCCCGCAGGTCCAATACTTTTTGCCTTCTTTGGAGCCTTCCATCGGTTTCGACCCGCTGTTTAGACTGTTGCTTTGTCTCAAGGCAGTAATAATGAATCCGCTTTTCATCAGCAGTAATGAAACATTGCAAAAATTCAGTCGAGTTACGGTTGAACATGTCCAAACACTGCTGAGAAATGTTCATTTGTCTGCGTTTCTGATCAACCGTTAAAAAACGCGGCACCCATTGTGCCGATAGCTATCTATATCCAAATGCTCGTGTAAGATGCGAGTACGGTCAAACTCTTGTATCTTCAACCGTCAATCTTTTAAATCGCATTGTGGATTTTTGCAGTGCTTTCATCGGTCATGGTGGTTGCAAGGCAACCTACAACAGAGTATAAGAAGCTTTTAAGTATAGCCTACAAACATTCTAAGTACAAGGTAAGTTCTTACCTGAGATACATGCATTTTATACAGAATGTATAATTAATATGTAATGCATGACATAAAAACTACACTTACTTTTTTTTTTCTACAGCGCTATTAAGAAAAATAACTGTATTCAATTTTAATTCATTATAAAACGGGATAAAACATTCATAAAAAAAATTTGATGGAATTCTTATTACCTCTAATGAAAACCTCTATTTAACAAATTTTTCTTGGGATTCTCGATTTCATTATATAAAGATTTGACCATATATGACAGCCTAGCACAGTTATATGACAGCGTGGCACTCTTTGGGTAAAAAGAAAATAGAAAATTATGGTTATGATGAGAATGCTCAGTTTCCTGTAATTGTTTTATAAAAACAGAAACCAATCATAAAAACTGTAAAAACTTTTTGTTATACGCAAAAGTAAACAAAAGAAAAAAAAATCAAAAAATTGACTGATACAGTTCCAAACATTTTTTAAATGTTGAAATATAATATACACAAATTTTAAAAGAGAATTAGCAGTGAAAAAAGTAATTTTATTGCTCCCTATGATTATACACGTGTTTAAATTATGCGGTTGTAATATGTGGTATTTAATAAATTCTATAATTCAAGCTTTGAGCCCTGTACTCTACCTTATCCTCCCAAACAGTATTTGAATGCGGGAGGTAATAGAGAGAGAGAACTAGTACAAACATTTCTGCGAGACCTACCTTAAAACTCTCAAAATTGTTGGCCAGATCAGTTGTAATCTAGATAGTTTGCAGCCACCCAACTGTTTGCACAAATGGAGAACCGACTGGAAAAATTATACAGCGAGTTAAACTTTAGCAGAAACATTGCAGAATTTAATAGATTCAAGAGATTGATGCTGGGACTTCTGAATGTTGTGTTGCTACCATTGGTTTGCAATGTAGGTGTTCAAATCGGGTTTTGAAAGGTAATATTGATTTACAACAAGTAAGAACAGCATGCGTGATTTTAATTGTTTGTGTTCATTTAATTAAGCAAAGATCTTTTAAAACCTAATTCGAACACTAGTGCCTTGTCTAGAAGCAGAGCTGGAACAATTTTTCCTGTACAAAAAGCGTGCAGTTCTAAAATCGTTTTCAATTCTTAAATTCAAAGATTTTCTTATAATACCCAAAAGCCATAAAACAATTCCAAATATATATAGGCAATAACCCGTGATGGTGGGGCAAAAACTTTTAATATTTCGAATTTGCAAAAGCTCTTAGCACGAAAGTCATAGAAATTCTTTTGGACCCTAAAATTTTTAGTAAATCTGATAAAATTTTATCGGACTTTATCAGAGTGCTTAGTAGACTCCAAAATATCATATTTCTGCAAGAGTGATCTTAGAGAAAAAATTGCGTTGCACCGTTGTATTTCACTCCAACGTTAAATATATATATTTCTAGCCAAATCTCCTTCCTTTGGAGAATATAAGCCTGAAGTATCTGAAGTTTTATGCAAAAGTGGATTGCCAACAAAAAATTAAATAAATAATTTTTTTTGTTGTTCATCTCCTTCTACTGCTGCAGGTGTCCAGGACATCCTTGTCCACATAGAGGTATTAAACAAAAGGTGCAGTAGGAATGGTTTTTTTTCTCGTCTATAAAGATTCAGTAATGCAGAATCACATCTAAGTCAAAAGAGAACAAAGCCACTGACTGGTAAATAACTCTAAAAAACTTTCACAATTTGGTAGGAAATCTGATGAGAAAATAATAATACCTGATAATGACGCTTTCCAGATGAATCGCACAAGTGAAATTAATGCGCATCAGTTTTTAAGCCCTGAAATCAGGACAGCTAAAAAATCTATTCTTTGTATCTATCGGTACACAAAGGTATTGGTATATAGTCCCGCCTTAATTTTCTGTTGTAACACAATATATTTAATTGAGAAATATCTTGAAAATTTTTGTACAGCTTTCTAAGTAAAGAAAAAGTACAGGCGATGGTCCTAGTTCTTGCATCGAACAGATGTAACTTTAAAAATATTTTTATTAGGTTAGTTTCAATAATTATAGTAAAGATTAAGCGAGCATAATTTACTATACAACATAAATGCAATATACATTACAAGCATTATGTAAATTTCCATAGAAGAAAATAAATCATACATAGATAATATTCACCGCTTAATAACTTTATCATTATCATAACCTCTACAATATGTCACTGAAATAGTTTAAAATAAATATTTATTATTAACACAAGTCTGTCAATCTTGATATGAAAAATAAATTTTAACTTAAGATCGTATACATATTCTTTTCTGACAGAATCACTTCTACTTAAAAATATTAAATGTTTAAAATAGACAAGAAAAGTAAATGTGTGTGTTATATATATATATACAAACACAGGCAAAATCATTTAAAAAATTATATAATTATACTCAGACACCATCATGTAAAATTACATTCAAAATTGTTTTACACTTTCTGTCACTAAATGCATTATTCAAATTTACAATAAAAAACTTTGAACAAGAAAGTTTCATTTTCATTAAAAATATCTATAATTATTGACTGCTTGGTGGTGCTAATACAGGTACTGTAGGTAAAGTTGAATTCTCCAGCAGATTAGCGGTTAACAATAATGGCATGCTTGATATTCCTGTAAATAAAACCGTTAAGTTAAAACTAATTCATGAACACAACATAAGTTATAATAAAAGTAGATACAGAACAATAGATGTATAAGTAAATAAAATAAATAATTATAGTGAATCGTACTAAATACTAAATTATACTACAAAATAAATAATTGTGTAAGAAACAACACACACACACACACACACATGCATATAATATTTATAACAAACAAATTATGTTTATCAAACTGATATTTGAATAACGGTACTTCTAGAACATTTGAATAACGGTACTTCTAGAACTAAAGTAAATAACTGTTTTCCAGTAAGTTTCCTTCAAATTTCTTGAAAAGTTATATTAAAATTTGTTAAGATATTTTAACAGCAACATATTTTTTTCCGTCAATATATTTCAGAAAAGTTTTAACGACTGAAGATTTAAGTTCTCCATTTATTTATTTATTTACAGCAGCCGCCTAAAATTAAGAATAGTTTACGACGGTCAACTTAGGTTAAGAGATGGCTCTAAGAAGAAACATGCGTGTATATAGAGCTATTTTTTCTGTTTTATGTTGGATATTATGAAAAATGCAGGAGATACAGTTCTGCGATCAGTTTTATTTGATTTTTGAGGTTAAAAGTCATACAAAACCATCCGGTTTAACACCAGAAAGTTTCAGTATGAACTCGTTTCACCAGGAAAACAGAAATACAGGAAAATCTTTCACTAGCTGTAACTCGATAACAAAATGTTTTTTAGATATATGTTTGTATCAATGTCTCAAGTAGAGCTTATTTCAAACTACAGTATATATATTTTTTTGAAAGAAAGAAGATGACATGACATATTCCAAATATAAACTACACCTTCTTAAAGGTGACTGTCGGAACCGATGACTTTCACAACAATATACTAGCAGCTTTAAAATGACAGTTTACTGATGGCAATTGTCAATTGCTAATTCAGGCAAGCTATCTTCACCTGTTTTTTCATACAGCATATAAAATTATGTTATATATAGCGTAATTTCATGATCCATTATAGTTAAGTGAAAGCAAACTTCTTAAGCGGTGCATCAGCTATTTCATCGGCTAAGATTCCTACATAACTAGGCACCAAGAAACCGAGATATGGAACATGGTTACTGAAAACAGGGACATGTACATGAATGTCTCCAATTATTGCATGCTTGCACCGGTAAGACAAATACATAAAATCTGTATCTGAGAAAATATGCCATAAGGGAACATCTAAATGTAACTGCTGGTTAAATCCATCAATGTAAATCGCTTCACCTTATAAAGAAGTATCTTTATTGCAGAAATTCTGTAATAATATTACACGCTTATTGTCTGTTTTTCTTATAACTAATCACCTAAGTAAATATACTAATGAACAGTAAATGTAGCATGTAGTTTAATACTAAGGAAAGATAAAACAAACATTCCCCGAGCTTGAATAATCATAAAACTAAATTAAATGGGAATCTGTAGATTAAGACTGAAAATAAAAACAAAATCACACAGAAGATGCTAAGATTGTCCCTTTATGACGCGTGTAAATCATTATTGGTCAGACTCGACCAGAGAGGGAAAGGCTCACCATTCTTCATTAAAGTGCTTACTATTTGACTAGACAGGAATGATCTGGTAGCAAATCAAATAAAATTTTATGAATGGAGATCCAACATCCCAAGAATTGTACAGAGTAAACTACTAATCGAATTTAGACATTACAAAGATTCAGTAAAATTTAAGTACACATATTTCATCTGCACCCCAAAAGATGTTACAATAAATATTATGCTGTTACTTGTTAACCTATCAAAATGTTTTAAACACTGAATATTGAGTTCTCTTCCACGTTTAATTCAGGCCGTGCATTCATAAAGCAGGTCTAAATTTATATGGAGCGATACTGAGATTTTTTTGTTGATTTAGATTCTAAACAAAAAGACTTACACTCACTAATGTAATGTGTAATTGTAAGATATTAAATTTGTTGTGGTAGGCAGAGCTGGCAATTTATGCCAGTAGTGGAATGAGTCGGTCATATTAGCTAGTGCAGCAGAAGACAGTCGAGTAGTAACAATGGCTGAGGTTCGCTTATCGTTTGTTGAATGCAAGGCTGTACTGAAGTGGTACTAGAAGTACAAGAACGTTCATGAGGTACAATGCCAGTGGCAGATAGAGTTTGGAACAAGGAATGCTACATGTGATGAATGATGACGACCCAGATCGAAGGATGGAGTACTGTGAATGGTTTCTGCTCATGGTTGGTGAGGATGAGGAATTTGCAGGGAAGTTTGTGTGGACTGATGAGGCGCAATTCAAAATTAACGGTACTGTGAACCATGTGGGCTCCTGAAAATCAGGAGCCCATATGGTTCAGGAGCGTCAGGATTAAGGAAAGGAACTCTTAGAAAAGGAAACTTTTCTAAGAGTGATGGCTGATTGGAGTTCCATTTTCTCAACTCAAAGCCACCAAGTGATAATAATTTTACCAGTTCGTCTATGAGTTGTTTTGCAGTGTCAATATCAGCAGAGCCAGTAACTATCAACATAGGTATGATTCGATAAAGCATGAGCAGCGAGAGGAAATTTGGATCCCTCATCAGTAACAAGTTGTTGAAGTACACGTTGGGCAAGATACGCTGAAGGTTTCAAACCGTAGGTTATGGTGTTTAATTAGAATTCTTTGACACGAGAAATAGAATCAGGACGCCAAAAAATATGTTGGAGCTTTCTGTCCTGAGGTAGGAGACGCCCTACATGGAAGACATTCGTTGCAAATTGCATCAGTGAAGTGGAAGATTTAACAAAGGAATGCACCTGGCATCAAGTTTCATCAGCATCCAATCCTTCAGATATGGTGTCATGCGGAGTCACTCCTCAAGGTCTCATAAATAACGAGTTATGGTGGCACGGTCCGTCTTGGTTGATAGAAACCCCATCACAATGGCCGTCACTTACATTTGTGGCAACCTTAATTAGTGATATTCCTGAAATGCATCATACTGTAAGTTTTGTCGCATTCACCTCCTCAGATGACATTTTGAAGGAATCATCTTCTCTTCCACAAGTCCAGCGAAAAATTGCATATTGTCTTTGTTTTATAAAAAATTGTAAAGGTTCAAAGAATTCACAAAATTTTGGGCCACTCACTACTAAGGAATTAAAAACATCCTTAAACACTTGCATAAAATTAGCACAATGCGTCCGTCTGTTATTCCCAAGAACTCACGAATTTGGAAAGTGGGTGGGAATTAGCTACTAAATCAACTATACGTGACTTGCACTCATTGATAATGCTGGTCTTCTTAGAGTTGGAGGAAGGCTACAAAATTCCGAGCTTCCATTTCACAAATACATCAAATCATCTTACCACCGCGTCATCATCTTACGCGACTACTAATTGAGCAAGAGCATAAACGACTCTTGCATGCTGGTTCACAGTTATTGATCAGCTCACTTCGATCCAACTATTGGATACCTTCGGCGAGAAGGATTATACATTCTAGATAAATGTACACGTTGTTTTTGGTTATCAGCAAAACCACATAACCAGCTCATGGGAAGTCTACCTAGCAAGCGAGTTGTTCCTGCACGGCCCTTCCTTAACACGGGTGTGGACTTTGCTGGCCCATTCTTCATAAAATCTGGCACATGTCGCAGCGAAGGTCGCATTAAATGTTACGTTTCAGTATTTGTTTGCCTTATTACGCATGCCGTTCACTTAGAACTCGTAAGTAACTTAACTTCTGATGCTTTCCTAGCAGTTCTTCGTCGATTCATGCCACGCCAAGGAATCTGTGCAAATATCTATAGTGACAACAGCTCAAATTTCATCGGTGCCTGTTAACAAGCTTTGTGAAAATTATACCATGCTGAAAAATAATAATACAGCCATTTTGGAGAATCTGTCAGTGGATTGTTGTCAATGGCATTTTAACCCTCCTAGCGCACACCATTTTGGCGGCATGTGCGAAAGTGCAGTCAAGGCAATGAAATACCATCTCCATCGCATTGCTGGTAATAATTGTCTAACTTTTGAAGAAATTATGACACTATATTGAGGATATGGAACAAAACAAATCAAATGTAATGATGGATTTGTATGTAATAAAAAGTAACCAAATTCAGGATGTTTTCCATTAGATATATTTTGAAATCTACAGAGGGGTCCAAAACTATGTCCTCACTGTTTGCTAGTCCGTATCTAATGACAAATCTGACAAAGTGACAATTTTTGGTACTAAGAGAGGCTTATGGTGTGTGTTAGAAATGACCACCAGCAGCTTCTATACAACGCCCACGGTGCCAAACTGCACACCAAACTACAGCTGTTAGTATAATGGTATAATGGCAGCAAATGACTATGACTTTTTCACATAGGTCATTGATTGTTGCAGATTTTTGTCAATACATGTCATTTTTGACGGTCCCATGTCATTTTTGACGGTCCCATGTCATTTTTGACGGTCCCCCAGAGATAGAAATCCGGAAGTGAAAAATCAGGAGACCAAGGTGGGTATTCAACAGCATCTCAACCCATCCACCCACGTCCAGGTAGTTTTATTGAGGTACAACCTGACATCTTGATGGTAGTGAGGCGGGCCTCTGTCATGTTGTATGTAAAAAAGTTAATCACCATACAGATTTTGGATGGCAGGCAAAATCCTTGTCTGAAGCATATCAAGATACGCCCTACCAGTTACAGTACCCCAAACCATGCACTTAAAGACTACATTACATGTTGTGTATTTAATATTATGTTTTATATATTCAGATTTAGTTTTTAAATAATCTAAATCAGTTTCATTCAAAGCTTTGTCAATCTTGTCAGTTTTATAGATTTCATTAAGAACTGTATTAGCTTTGTTTTTTATATATCTTAATTGCGAAAAATGTAGTGATAAATTCAGTGTACTAATATTACGATCTCATGTTTTTAAAATCATTATAACATGATGAATTGCATTATGTTACAATATTAATTATATTATTGTATTATGTTATAACATTATGTTGCATAATATTGAATTTTCTTTAATCAATGTAAGATTACTAATCTTTAAGTTTTGCCAAAGTCCAATACTTTGGCAAACGAGCTATGTTTAATTTTTGTAATTTACCCAACATCAACCAATATACCCTTGTACATTAACATCTTAACATCTTGTACAAAATAAATAAGTTTGAAAATTACCTTTGAAAGTTTCAGAATGGAGTCCATTAAAATTTTTTAATCATTAATAGCTCCATAAATACTTTATACTTCCATGTACCAAGTACACCCAGGTTTGGAAAATTGGAAGTAGTAAAAAAAATTTGCTACTTTGCATTTTATTTACAAAATTAACATAGAAGATTGAATGTATAATAAGTAGTATTTGTTATTTCCTTTATGTTATTAAATCAGTCTATACTGGAAATATTTAATTAAAAACATAGAAATTATAATAGTTATTTACCTAATTCTGTAATCGGTGTTCTAGTTTCCATCATCCATAGAATTGCTATTATCTTCATAATCGGTGTTCAAAATATATCTCTTGAACAATTTTTTAATCAGCATACTTCTGACCAGGCCACAATAATCCACTCATAAATCTGTATTTAAGACGCTTTCTTAATTTTACCAAATGATGTCTCTTTTGTCATGTTGGACTTCCAGTGTGTGTATTGTTTAGGGAGATTTGTTTTTATAGTCTGTTTACATAGATATCTGGAGCTTGCAGATTAGATATTCCATCTGAAATATTAACCATATCACACTAGCAATCAGTCTTTGCTTTACATCAATGGTTGTATGACGCCTAAAACTGTCCATTACAAGGAAGATTTTCATAATAAAGCTTTGATCAACACTCCCAGATGCATTTAATTCAGTTCAGTACTAATTCATTATTCATCTGTCCCTTTTCTTGGGCTTATATGAAAATATCTGCTGAAAAGTTTTTACTTTTTGGTAGAGATTTTCTTTTAAAAATTGTATGTGTATTTTGTATGTCCAAAATTGCATACTGTATTTTCTTTCGTTCCAAAAGTATTCTTAACAGTTTTGTTTTTCGTAACCAACAGTTTATGTCTACACTGTTTGCATCTTCTACACTTTCAGTTATTGTTGTTGATGGTGTATTTCAAAAGTCACCGGTGTTGGATCACATTCTTAATTTGATTTAGGAAATAATTGTTCTTTTTGCATAAATTTATAATATATCTTTGAAATTCTGTCATTTGTTTTCACATGTTTCTGGTATCTGCTGTGCTATTATCATCCTTCTTCAAACAAAGAAACTGTGTCAGCAAAGAAATTGGTATACCCAGTTAAGACTCAAATCCATCCGTACTGATATTTATCCATCTGCGATTCCAGGGCTTTCATCCAACACATGTCTGTAGAAATCATGAATCTAAACTGTGGTACATACTTTATAATTGCAAATTTTTCTTCTATTTTTTTTATATTTCATTTTTTCCACCAAAATGATCTGTTATTTTTACTGGCTCTGAGACATTTATTTTCTTTCTTTCATCACTCACAAACTTAGCGCTTTACTGTATCAAATTTTCTGCCTGTTGTACAATTTCCATGCTCCTTTACGTAAATTTTCTGCAGCAGTGAATGAAAGCAGTCTCTTTTTCACTTATTCTATATTTTTGCTGTACGTGAAACTTTTATATACTGAGCATTATCACAGTGAAAACTAAACATAAAATGACTACAAAGTAATCGATAAAAATATACTTGGATGAAATAAAAATAGGCTGTGAGTGAGAAAAATACAAAGGACAGCTTCCAGTGATTTTGATGTTATGTTGTAGATATGTTATGTTGTCTTTTCTAATACTGATAATTACTCATAGCCAAGTTTTCTGTTTTATCTAAATGATTTTATTTCACTGGATGTAGGTTCATAGACAAAATGAAACAGTTTGTATTACATATCTGTAGGGATTGATTAACATACATATATAATCTGTGACATGTCACCTACCGTCCTTTAGGACCTGAGGCATTATGAGACAACAGAAATCAAATAAATAAGTTTATCAATATTCAAGCATATTAGACATGTCGTTCAAATTTGGCATATCAAGTGATAAGGATTTATTTTATTAAGAATGCTAATTTATTTTGTTTGAAAATGACAGAACAAAGGATTTGCATTAAATTTTATGATAAAAATGGAATAAAGTGCAATCGAGTAGTGAAAGTTTTAAAGAAGGCTTTTGGTGAGGATGATACTAAGTATTTATGATGTTGACACTAAGGATTTATGAGTAATACAATCAATTTTCAAGAAAGCCGTGTCTCAAGGCCTTAGGTTGAAAACAACAGAAAAGTTAGACATTCTAACACGTCTATAACCTATTTTACCAAGATAAATACATTCTGATCAATAATCACTATTAGAGAAGTTGCTGAAGTGGTGGGATTCTCTTATGGTTCATATGAAACCGTTTTGACTGACATTTTGGATATGAAATTAGTAGTAGCATAATTTGTTTCAAAACTGTTAAATTTTCAAAAAAAACCATCACAGAACAATTTTTAGCTGAAGATTCAGAATTCAAACATGTCATTACAGCTGATAGAATGTGGGTCATCTGTTATGACACTGAAATAAAGGTCTAATCATCCCGATAGAAATTTTCTTAAGAACTGTGGCCGAAAAAAAGCTTGCCAAAGTTTGATAAAATGTTAAGGTTCTCCGTACTTTTTTTTTCTATTACAGTGGCGTCATCCATTATGAATTCTTACCATAAGGTTATGCAGTGAATAAATATCATTACTTAGCAGTTTTACACCATTTACTATATAAATGGTGATCTGAAGAAAACACCACTAATGTGAGCAAACAATATTTGGATTTTGCGCCACAATAGCATTTCGGCTCACACTTGATTAATAATTCATCATGATTATTTAGTCAAAAACAACATCCTAATGATACCGCAGGCTTCATATTTTCCAGACATGACATCCTGTAACTTGTTCATGTTTCCACTGATGTGAGAACATTGAAGGAACAACAATTTAGATGATATATGAAATAAAGAAAAATTTGCTAAAAAAAGTGAACTTATGCTACACCTGAGAATTCACTTTCTAATAATTTTTTGAGGGAGGAATGGAAGAAACGCTAGCATATGTGTTCACATCTGTAGATACATTTGTTGATAAAAATGTTATTAATTTTGTGTTTAATATATGTGCAGATGTTTTGTGTCATTTTAATTTACAGGCTGAGATTTGTAGGTGCAAAATTTCTAATGTGTGAAAGGTGTAAGTAATTGTACCTTATGCTGACATGTTACCTAGCATTTTGATGTGCCCATTGTTTACTGTTATGTTATAAAATAAATAATCTCTAATGCGGTTGTAAAGTTGTATTATGGTGATAGATTTAAATATACATATAAACTGATCTGGTGGGTAAATTTATGTTTAATTTCTAAATTGTATATGAGATTATTATTGTACAATTTTTTTATTTCTTCTCTATTTTTAGAAACAACAGAACAGTCTGATACCAGGTTTAAGGGCAACAAATGAAATGTTAACATTACAAGATCATACAGAAGAAAAAGCTAAAGAGACAACTGTTGATCGTGAAAGTGAAGTAGATAATAAGGTAAGTTAATTGCTCATTAATTTCTGACTTACTATTTATAGATACTGCTCCAAAACTTCTTATTCCAAAATGTAAATTATTTAGCGTTTTTTTTTTCTTATTTGAACTTTTGGTTCTTATGAACTGTCATGCTATGAACTTATCTGATATGCTACATTTTAGCATCTCCAACATTCATTGACACTGATTTTTTATGATTTCACTTTATGTAAGAAAGTGATAAAAATAAAATGATGTAGTTTAATATATTTTATGAAGCAGTTACTGTAATACCAGTAAAATGATAATCGATCTTTCATATATTTGGCAACCAAGTATTCTAAAACCCTGAAAGGTGACGAACCTCCATAGATTTTTTTGAAATTGTTAACCAATACAGCTAAAATATGATTATGCCGAAAATGTGATGAGGAAACCTGGGAATTTCATCTACAAACAACAAAGATATTTAGCCAAATGTCTTCATATTAAAATCATGAGATATATTAATTCAGTCAATATCCAACATTCCTTAAAATTTAGAAGTTTTCCTAAACTTTTATTAGCTACAAATTATCTATGAACATTATAAATAAAAAATATTAGCAAAAAAATATGATTATGGTTTTCGGCGGAAAATACCCTGTAATATCGAAAATAGAATTTGATATTAAATTTGGTAAGAACGATATTTTAAATGTTCAAGGAAAAGTATATTTAAAATCTTAACAAAGATGTGCCGGTTTTTTTAAATCGGTTTTGATATATTTGTTGAATAATTCAACAAGGAAAAGAATAAGTCCTAAAGAAAAGATCCTGTAACTTGTATATAACTTCAGAGTGAGGTGTGGATGCCTTTTTAGAGAGAATAGAACAGAATTAAAATGTCAGAATGAGATTGCTACAAACTGTGAAAAAATTGTCCATTTCCAAGTAAAGGTAAACATTTGTTTTCAAGTGTAGATAATATTCATAAAGGATTGAATTTATGTTCATCTTAGAAATACAAGGATTTTTATTGTTAGTTTAGTATGAGGTCTAAATAAAGTAGCACCATCCCACATAATCTGTTAGCATTCTGCCTAATTTATTTTAAATAGTAAATTAATATTTTAATCTACATAAAAATTATATATAATTATTGTAGATTGCATACTTAAGTAGCACTGAACTCTTATTATATGAATAAAAACTACTATTTATTATTATTTTGGTTATTGATGATTTCAGGACAGGTCTGATTTAAAAGGTTTGACTCCCCCGACGGAGAGTCTTAGTCGTTAAGACTTTGGGGATTGGCGTCCCCACAGCCCTAGCCTCTGCAGCTTTTCTGCCCATTATTGAACACTATAATGAGCTGCAGAACACTTAACATTGTGCACATTTACTACACCAAGAACACCACACAAATTACAACATATACCCTTACACAACTCCACAACATCGTACACTGTTTTTTCTTACATTTACATTTGGTGGTGTTGTGACATCTTATGAAACACAACCATAACCCAAGGTGGAAACTATCGTGCCAATGGGTGGATGGCTGTGTGTAGTGAGTCTCGAACGATGCCCTCTGACCACCAGGGTGAACCCAGTTGTATTTAGCTCTAGCTCCAGTACACGTGCATTCTGCTGGAATGGTCCATTATATCACCGGTACTCATAGGGCCAAAATTTCAAGCCTTCAAGCAAACTCCATGATGGTTGGTGGCCAGTCTGAAAAAAACCACCTCAAATAGTCTAGTGAAAAGATCTTGCTCAACATTGTCTGACAAGGATAACAGTTCAGACCATAACATTAATCTAAATGATGAGAAATCAAATCTGCAATACAAGAACATCAGATTTGTAGTTCTTTGAAATAATCAGGAAGGTGGCTTCCTTCATAAGGTCTCGCGTTTCCTAATAAACAAAGTTGTAATGGGTTCAAGTGGTTCCCCAAAGAAGTTAAGAAGTTACTAGACGGATGATCGAAAATTTTAATAATGAGCAGAGTTGATGTATCTTATGTCTTCATAGTATGGGTAATATAAACATAAGTGCAGAATCCCACAAAACCCTAAATATGAGTCAGGGAGTAATTTTTTGCAGAGACTAAAACAGCTTATGAGCTTCGTCCCCAATATGTAGAAGTAAAGCATATAATAAAAAGGCACAACGGAATGGAAGAACCAACACCATCTCTTAAACTGACTTAACCTTCCAGTCCCACTGGAAAAAATAAAAATTTGTTATCTTTCAGTTCGAGTACAACTTTTCATTCCTAACCCTCAATGATGTTTTAAATGCCAAGGGTGTGGTCACACTACATCATTTTGCTCGAAAACAGAGATCTGTGCTTGATGTGCAAAGGAAGGCCACAATGATACTAACTGCCACGAAGATGAAGAAAAATGTGCAAGTTGCAGTGGTTTTTATCTTTTTCAGTGGCACACAGAATATAAAAAGACAATTAACTCAAGGAGCCTGGTTAAACCAGATGTATCTTTTGCCACCGCTACATCAAAATAAGCTCCTACAAATTAGATAATCAGCTGTGCGGATCCTGCAATGTGAATGAAACATGCAAATCATCGAGACTCCCACGTGGAATATTTCCAAAGCATCCTGTATGGGAAAAGTATTACAAAAATGTAAACTCATTGTTTGGGATGAATGCACGATGGCACATAAAAAATCGCTTAAAGCTCTTGATCGATCGTTACGAGATTTGCGTGGAAACGTTCAACCGTTCGGGAATGCTTTGATTTTGCTCGCAGGAGATTTTAGGCAAACATTGCCTGTAATTTCTCGATCGACACCAGCAGACGAAATAAATGCTTGTCTGAAATATTCAACACTGTGGCGACATGTATGTACATTGCAGACGACTACGAATATGCGTGTCCAGTTGCAGAATGATCCATCAGCTGAGGTATTCTCATGACAGTTACTGGATATTGGAAACGGACAGCTGCCAGTCGATGAGACGTCCAGACGAATATCATTTCCTGATAATTTTTTGTAATTTAGTAACTTCGAAAGAAGAACTGATCGAGAAAGTATTTCCTGATATTCAAATTAATCATAGAAATCACGATCGGATCAGTGAACGAGCTATCCTTGACGCAAAGAATAAAGATGTCTATCAACTTGTTATTCAATCCAGCATTCAAAGAGAGGAAATTACATATAAGTCGATAGACACCGTTGTGGAAGCAGATGAAGTAGTTAATTATCCAACGGAATTTTTAAACTCACTTGTTCTGCCAGGGATGCCACCACACATATTAAAATTGAAAATAGGTGTGCCAATTATCCTGTTGCGGAATATTAATCGGCCAAAACTCTGCAACGGCACGCTACTTGCAGTTAAAAAATTGATGAATAATGTAGTGGAAGCAATGATTTTAATGGGGCCTTTCAAAGGTGAAGATGTTCTCATTCCTCGAATACCCATGATCCCGACCGATACACCATTTACAGCTAATATATATATATATATATATATATAGATAGATATCAAAACGTTTAATACAATTATAATTAAATGTAGCTGATCTGGTGGCATAAATTTTATCTCTTAATATTATAGGAAAATGAAATTAGGATACATTTAAATTTTTGTTGAGTAGTCTAGTATAAATTTTGCACCTTATCTTATGAAACATTAAAATACATTTTAATATTAAAAAAATATTATATGATAACCTGAACATGAGAAAAGTAGTATAAACAGTATCAAATAATAATGAAAAGTAATGAAACTATACAAATAATAAAATAAGCAATCTTCTACTAACTTAAAAGGAAAAGTTGAATACATCATTACCAGATTTTTACAAAAGACACATTTTTACAAAACCTTTGAGTTCCTTAGAAATTAATGAGATAATCTGAAAAATGATAAGGCTGGTGGAGTTGATATAAATATA
This sequence comes from Lycorma delicatula, assembly GCF_047948215.1. Classification (NCBI taxonomy): domain Eukaryota; kingdom Metazoa; phylum Arthropoda; class Insecta; order Hemiptera; family Fulgoridae; genus Lycorma; species Lycorma delicatula. Next base: position 9,170,119 of record NC_134461.1, read on the forward strand.
AACATCTTCAAAAGAAAGTTACTTAATAACTGTACCACTTGAACATATTTTCAATCTATACACAGAAAAATCTATTTGGTCTTCTGCTTCAAAAGTAGCAGAAGTTAAACCGGTATTCAAATCTGGAGAAACATTTTTAACCACAAACTAACTATAGACTGATATCTTTAATATCTAATATATAAAAAATATTAGATAAATTATTCATAAAAGAATTTTCAATTTTATTGATGAATACAGTATTATTTTGACAAGATAATAAGGCTTTGTTGAAAACAAGGGCACATGGGATGCTCTAGGTTATATTACACATTTTATTTATGAAAAATTGAACTTAGGAGCTCTATTAATTGCTAATTTTTTAGACTTGTCTAACTAAAGTCTTTGATACTGTAAATCATAAAATTTTGTTCTAAAAATTGCACAGATATGACATTCAGGGTATGGTATTAGATCAAATTTTTCAGAACAACACATTGCCAGGTGTTTCATCTTTCCATTTTTTTTTATAAAACAATGATATAATGATATTTTAATTATTGCACCAATTTTTAAATCTGTACTATTAATATAATCCAAATGAGGATCATATTCAAAAGCAGTTCCAATCTTAAAAGTGGCTTTCCTGTTGTATACCATCGTAAAACAGAGCCTCACGCTCTTTCATAGTCTCATATAAATGTGATATTGACATTTGCCTTGCATCTGTATATTTTTTACCAATATTACATTTTTTTCTGTTTTAGAAAAAGAACTCAACAAATACCACCAAAATAGATACACAAATAAATAAATAAACTTGAATAATCAAATTTTTATTGCTAATCAAATACTGCCAAAATCATTCTCTATAAAAATGATGGTGCATGGATTTGTTTTTCATATGTGCTCACATTTTTATTTTAGCTGCTATTGGTGCAGAGCAGACCAATGGTGGTGCACTGGGTGGCTGCACACAGCACCCTCCACATTAAAAGCAAAGCTTTACTTTGTACTTTCTCCCACTAGAAGCAGTCTATTGTTAATTAATTTAAGATTGTTTATAAATTTCTAAGTGTAGATTATTTTTATTTATATTTTATATATGTATCCTTATTTACTTATTATTATTTATTAATTTTATTTTTTAAATTTTTTTAATAAAAGAAAGGGATTATTAATTAATATTTAGCAGTAAAAAAAGGATTCTATATTTAGTGTGAGAGAGCCATTGCGCATAGCTCCATCCAAGCAGTTCGTTGTCAATTAATTGACAGATTATGTTTAATTTCTAACTGTACATTATTTTTATTTATATTTTATATTTGTATATTTTTTTACTTATTATTTATTTAATTTTATAAATTTTAATAATCAAATATTTTTCACCTACCACAGAACCAATATATCATATTACCTGAGAAATCGAATACTACAACTATATGTATATGTATAGTTAGGTATATATGCTATATATGTACCTGACTACTGTACATATATCAAAGTAACAAATTAAAATTGTATTCAATAATTACCAATTATCAGCAGCTTACGCTCTTGTGATTATGTAGACTGAATTTAGTGCAACTGACCACTACCTAGCAGACAGCCAATATACTACGTAAAAATTTATTGCCAGAGTACAAAATATCCGTCACTAAGTGGAGAGTCAACATACTATGTATGGAGGCAATGAAGCATTATCTTTTTAACTTGTTTTTCTTTTATTGTTGTTTTTAATATTTTTTCAAGATGAAATGTATCTAAACCTTCTCAGTTATGCCAAGAAACATAGGTAAAAATTTGATTGCGATTGATCAGATAGTTTTTTTTTTTATCGGAAACAAAAAAAAAACCCTTCCTTTTCATATAATAATATAATTAAACATTTTTTTCCAGTTTAGCTGAATTCTAGATAAATTAATACAAAAAAAAAAAAATTAATACTTTCTTTGGCACTAAAAGTAAATCTGTAGATAAAGGATTAATTTGGAATTTATTGCCAATGAAATGTTGTGAATAATAAATTATTTATTTTTAATTTGGTTATCTTAATTTTCTTATTATTACTGACACTTGTTGTATCAAGTTTTTGCTAATGCCCAAGCTTGTGCTGGAACGATTTGTTTAGATCGGTTCTGCAGATAATGAAATAGGATTTATTAAAAATATAAAATCTTAACCCCAAATCTTTTATTTAAAGATTAATTTTGTTACCAATTTAATGAATGTATCCAAGAAAGTGTACATTTAAAAACCATTTTTGGATGCTTTTCACGATTATTATTGTTATACAACCCAATATTCACTTAGTTTTTAAATCTACTTTACTGACACATTAACTGGTACTTGAAGAAAATAGTATCTTAACCATTTCCTATTTAAAAGTCTTATATACTTTGTATCGCTAGTGTAATTCAGAAAAATTGTTTAAAAAATATTTCATGAAATTTGATACAATTGACCTGGAATTACACAGGCACAAACAAACATATATATCACTAAAATATGGAAACTTTCTCCTTATTTACATCACAAAAAGGAGTATTTCTCCTCCTGCTACAGCAATATAAAAATATGAACTTACTTTAAAACATCATGGAAAGTTACATCTTCTCCATTATGTAAACGCTCTAATTCATAACACATGTGCTTGAACAAAAGACGATCTTTCTGTGGATCCACTTCTAATCTCCCTCGTAAAAGTCTTAAAATGAACCTTACCTAAAAAAATACCCACAAGAAATTAGCATAAAATTATCTTATATTTCATTAGTTTAAATGTTATCTGTTTAGAAAATAAAAAGTAAGTTTATTCATTCATTGAACACAATAAATGCCTAAGTAAAACTCAGTAATTGTGTTAATAGATAATTTTCAAAAAAAAAAACAGTGATGTATTACTACAAAATTATCATAATTATTCTAAAATCTGATATTTAATTATTCAGTAATTCAACGATTAAAACTAGCACTTCAATGATTAAAAAGACAGTGAGTGATAAACAGATCTTAAATTCAGTGTCCAGGCCTATTTCAAAGCTGAATTCATACTGACAAAAAAAAATGTTTTAGAGAAAAGGATTTTATTGTATAATAAATTACCCAAATATCTACTTTACTTCTTCACATAGTCACACATATGAAGGTGGTGTCATGATACTTATCAATCATGATAATGGCTTTAGCAAACTCTGATTGAAGAACTCCATGGAACAGGATATCCACTCAGTCAATGACACCAACCATGAGCTCTTCTTTGGTTTCAAGGCATCACAGTTTCCAACTTAGAAAATTTTGATTTTCCAACTCAGAGTTGGAAACTCTTCACTAAGTTTCCAACTTAAAAAAGAAATGGTAGTTAAAGTATATTGATTTCAGGTTATACATAATGATAAAAAAAAATCATTAACGGCTTAAGTAAAGCCTTAGTGTAAACTGGGAATTGAGACCACACACTATCATATGAAGGACAGAAACAACATTTTTTGAGCATCCCACTCTGTTTTCTGAACTCAACTCCAAAGCTTCTTTAGAATTCGATAATGAACTTCTAACATAATTGTGGTTACAAGTTTCATGAATTCTGCCAGAAAAAGTACCCTTGCTGTCCTAAAACACTGGACTCACCTTTTTTTGATTTGAAAGTGTATTTAGGATTTTTTCCATTCATTAGGTAAATGAATAAACCGAGCAAACTTTTGGTTCACAATGCTCCAACTTATAACATCAATACTATAAGCACAATAAAACTCTGTCTATGGAACTTGGCAATACTGTCTCCTTCTGCTTTCAAGAAAACAAATTAAAATAAACATCTCACAGAGATAACTTTCATTTACTGGTTTACTACAGCTTAACAGAATGGATAGTAGATGGGCACATACAAAGCTGGCAGGTACTGTTTTGTGCATCATGTTACAGTATAGCAACTCCTTCGTTTACAAAAACCAATTAAAATAAATTTTCAAACAGTTAAGTCACACTTAAGCCATAAAAAAACCATAAAAGACATATTTGGCAACTACAATATGTGTTCTTTAAGCTGTGAACTTTAATATAGTCATTTTATGCTCATGAAATATAAAATTGCATCTGATAGCAACATTATTATTGTACATCACCTCAGGGAATTCTAATGATTAAGATGAAATGAATGTTTGTAACAACTGATGTAACTGATAGTAACAATAATATTGATGGTAATTATTAACAGCAAAGATAATTGCTTAATAGGTTTCAGCTGAGCAGAGTGCATAACTTTATGAAAAATAAATGCCACTAACTTCTACAGAACCAATAGATAAATTGATAAACATTAATAATGTTCTATGAATTCTTAAAATTCTAAAGTATCATGTAATGTAGTCAACTGAATTAAATTTAAGGAGTAAACTAATAATTTCATTTTATATTCTGTTTTGGTCATTATATTAGAAACTTTTGTTTATTCAAACATACTGACAACAAGACTACTGCATGATTATAGCTATTCCATCTTTTAAAATTTTATTCTATAAATGAATTTTATAACATACGCAAAACGCCAATCCTGAACAGAATTCAAACCATAATCTTCCTTTTAGAATGCATATGGTGTAAAAAACTAAACATTTGTCAATTTGTCAACCAGTGATATAGCATATTTTTAATCTTAGATTTTTCTCATTTCTATCTTAATTTAAACTAAGACCTAAGTTTAAACAATTTCACTGTATGATAAGTATTTTGTTAAGTATATAACTAAGGTACAATTCTCAATGAATTTTTTTGAAGGATCTCCTTATGTATTTTTTATTAAAAAATACTTCCTATTTTTCTGAAATAATCTTTTAGATTTGTTTTTACTGTATAATTATATATATATATTTTTTTTGCTTACATCTTTTTTTCTAATGCAAAAATAAATGGCCACTATAATTTTTATGACATATTAGCTACTAATGTTAATTAGTTAATTAGCTTTGCTTTGATTAGCTGCTATTTATACAATTATTAATAATAAATTTTCATCAAACAGGACACTACTACTACTTTCTTATTTCACAAAGTTTAGTTCAATTTTTATTTTGTATACCACTATTTTATAAATAAGTAATTCATAAAATTTAGTAATTTCTTACTTGATTCAATTTAATTCAATAATATACAAAAGTTGCATGGAAAGTAGTTCCCATTTTCGCATCAATATTGTACAGGTCAATTATCCTGTCCAATTCAAATTCCCCAATCACAATTTTTTGTCTAACTCCAGGAAAATTTATTTGTTTTAAGAAGATTTTTGTGTAGTTTCTGAGACTTTTTAAATGAAGAATAAAACTGATAATCTCATGGTGGGTTGAATGAGAGCATTTAATGATTAAAAAGACCAACTACTGTAGAAAATTATTATTTATTCAATGACATTGAAACTAACAATACTTTTCAGCATAATCTCTGGCTATATTTAGGCACTTGTCACATCTTTTTGCAAGTTGTTTTATTCTAGTAGTATAGAATTGTTGAGAACTACTTACATAGTGAACTAAATTAAATAAATCTACAGATTTAAAGACAAACGAATTTACTCACATCAGCCCCCTACATAGAACCATTCTCTAGTTGTACACTCGTTTCAGCACTGGTACAGCCTGTCAAATACTCTGGAAAAATCACTTAGTGGGACTGCCTTCAATAGCTCTGTGCAAGCCCTTTGGATGGATGGAATGTCGTTAAAAAAGCAGCCTTTCATCTTCAACTTGAGTTTTGGAAACATAAAATAGTCTGCTGGAGCCAAATCAGGTGAATATGGCAGACAGGATAAGACAGTGATTTGATTTGTAGCACGATAACGTGTTAGAACTATTGCCATGTGTTCTGAGGCATTGTTGTACAAAAGACTCCAATTATCCGGATCTTGGTACTTAGGCCGGATTCGATGAATGTGATGCATCAGGCGTTTCATTACTTCCAAATAGAATTTAGAATTCTTGGTTTGACCGGTTGGAACAAATTCATGATGAATCTGACCCTTTGAGTCAAAGAATGCAATCAACATCGTTTTCGCTCTTGATTTTTGCTGCCTGACTAAAGGCAGCAAAAATCAAAGAGTCTTTGTGCTCTAGGACTCAACCGAGGAGCAGATTGATGCTTCATTTGCAGATCATACATGAAGCACCTGCTTTTATCCCCGGTTACAATTGTACACCTTTTGGCAGTTTTTTTTTTTTTGTTAAAACTGTACGTACTGCATCTTTACTAATGTTTAGCTCTTCTACTATGGCCCAAAGGGTAAGATGAGGTTGTTTGAGCAGGAGTGTGCACATTTTCATTGTGAACAGCTGTTGACGGCCACCAACTTCATTTGCTGTCATTCAATGACTCTCTACCATCGTTAAATCGCTTTCACCATGTGAGACGCAGCTTCATCACTGAATGCTTGCTGTATCATCATAGATTAAGTTTCAACAAAAGATTTCTGAAGTCGAACATAAAATTTTATCGCGCTTCTCTGTTCCATGTTGCGAGCTCACAAGTCATATGAACACAATGTTAGTTCGGGAACTTTTTAGACCTACTGTATATTGTTGCTGAAATCGGTGTCATGTAAAAACTCTTTGAGGGCAAAATAAAAAAAAGTTAACGATATTGAGATTATAAAGTAGATTTGTTACAATAATACTCATTATATGTAGTTGATTATATGTAGTTCTTCCAAATAATCACAATAGATTGCGCCTTTACAGTCCCAAAACACTGTTAACATCACTTTACTGGCTGATGAGTATGTTTAGAATTTTTTCCTGGTGGGCAATCTCAGAAGTTTGATTCAGTTTCAAAATAATGAATCCAAGTTTCATCATGAGTTATTATATGATCTTAAAAAAGCATTAACTTCTGCTAAAAACTGTTATTTAAGTGCTGTAAAAATGCAAATTTGAGTGTCTGTGAATTTAAATCAACTGTCTTCGAACTACCTTGAACACATTTTTCCATAATTCAGCTTATTATGAATAAAGAATGGGCAGTGGCCAAACTCATACTACAAATTTCAGCAATTTTCCTTTTATGCATCTGTCTTTGAGATAAGATCATTAGAGTGATTTTGGAAACAACAGTTGAAACTTTCATTGTGAAGAAAATTAGTGATACCTGTTTTGCTTGATAACTGTTCATCAACTTACAGAAATTTATATGGTTAATATACTTTTTACCATACTGTTTTAATATACGCTAGTGAATTTGACCAGTTTTACACTTTCTAAAAATAACATTCTTACCACAGCATTCTGTTCTTTCATTGTCACACATTTCAAGTGGAGTCAATATTTTAAAATAAATAAGAGGTTTTATTAATGGAATTTTTTTTAATTGCTGATATTTTTAATGTCAAAGGCGCCAACTTGAACATCATGACAGTTTCAATTTATTGTATTAAATAATTAATTATTAAGCGACTCTTGAAAAATCTCTTTTTCTTAACAAAAATCATGAATGTCTGAAACTGGTCGACAGATTAGTAAGTTTACAGTATATTATGGAAAAATCAATTGCAAAACAATAGTGTTGAATATAATGCAATGAGAAAGAATATCAGTAGTGAAGAACAGTAAGAGTGTTTGTTATTATAGATGATTTGCTATAATGTTCATGAATTCATCAGGTCAGATTTGTATCGCACACTTAATTGACACCAATGAAAGATTTTCATACATTTCTTATAAATACAACCACATCACGGTGTGGTTGTATGTATAAGGAAACATAGCTTTCTGCTATGGCCCCAGTCCATCTCATCACTGTTCATCTCAGGTATGTAAAATTTTTTTCAAGATTCGATTCCAAACAAGATTACCAATCAACACAAAGCAAAGCTGAAACACTCATTCCCTAAACATTTCAAATGGTAAGTTTTGAGATTCACTTCTTTGTTAAGAAAATTTTCTTGATGGTAACTTTCTAATGTAAAATAAGTACTACTAAGCTATAATCAAATGATTAGTATACTTTATTACATGTAATAGTTTAAATATTAGTTAATGCTGCCAAATCTTTTAATTTAAATACCAAAATCAATCTAATATGAGCCAAAAATGACAATAATAAAAAATCATTTTCGAATGATTGTAAAATCATCCATGTTTCTCTTTCCATTTTTATTTATAATTACTTGCACTATGTAAAAATAAGACAGTAAATTCAAAAAAATTTCTTTCAATTTTATCAAACTATTGATGAAAAGAAAGAATGCGTGATTTGTTGTTTTCGGGATGTAATAAATATTAGTAATGGAGTCATTATAATTTTGATTAATGGTTTGTCTTTTTTTATAACTAAAATTCAGTAATAAGGATATACAACCACAGCAGGTAAAAATGGTATATAGGGAAATCTATTTAATTTCCCATTTATCCATTAGATATCTCTTTTTTAAAGATGTATAAATTTTTCTTGCTATATATAAATTTTCCTCTGTAATCTTGTTTTGTCAACACTTCAATATACCATACACAATATCTTGAAAGACATTTTCTTCTCTATATTCCATTGTCAGTATGTGAATTTAATATTAAGTCATTCTGAATTAAATATGTTATCTAAATTTTTGTATGTAGTGCAGTACCTCAAAATATAATCTGTTTTTAGGATAATGTTAAAAATCAATAATAACCATGTTTTCAGTTCATTACAAGACATCCCAAATTTTTAATAGCATGTGGAAAGTTTTACACCAAATATATGTAATTTGTACGTAAACAATAGTAATTTAAGCCATAAACAAATAGCACATACCCTTCTTACAGGAATAACACCTCGTTGATGTATATCAACAACATTCCAAGTGTTTTGAAAGTTTCTTGTATCAGCATATGACAGTAAAGCATCCTCTTCATTAGAATAAAATAGTCAAACATTTTCCATAATGATAGCTGAAAATCAATTAAAATTTACGACAGAATAAACCATGAAGTAAGTTTCAAATAACGTATTTCATAATGATGAAGGGTGAAAAGTTTCAGGCCTCACATAGAGATGACATTAGTAACTTTTCGATGGCATCACATGATTCCATTCTTCATCAGGTTACTAGAAGAGCTTGACATGCACTGGGATATACTTTTCCTCAAATACAACTGTTAAATGCTGGGTTGCAGAGTTTAAAGTGGGTCGAAAACACACTAGCAGTGAACTGTGCAGTGAATGCCCTTCTGAAGTGACTGTGCCAGAAATGAAAAAAAAAGTGCATAACTTCGTTTTGGCAGATTGTCACTGACGAGTGACAGTTAGCAGAATCTGCAGGCATGTCAACAGAACATATGTGCAATATTTTGCATGAATACTTGGACATGAACAAGCTGTGTGCTAGAAAGGTGCTGCGCTTGCTCATGCTCGACCAAAAAGTGCTGAAAAACATTTCAAGTGATTGTCTCGAGCTGTTTCGACACAATCCAGAGGAATTTTTATGTCGATTTGTGACAATTGATAAGACTTGGATTACTGGAACTGTTCTCCCTGCTCTAGTTTATTACTTTTACATAAATATCATTGACATGTTTTTAAAACGTTTTCATACAAGTGACATAATGTTACAATTTTTCTATATGTAGTAACATACTATTACAATATATTTATATATATTGTAAAAGACAATATATATAAATATATATATATTGTCTTTTAACTTGTCTGACTTTTAACTGACTAATTATTTTTCTACAACACAAATGCATTTTTTTTTAAGTGTGTAATGATAACTAAATAAATATTTTTTTTAGGAGATACATAACAAATATTAATTTATTTTTATTACAAAAATATTGGCAGTTAAATTTTTGTCACACTTATAAGTTTTATGACTTTTTATGATAGAAAGAATGAAGAATTACTTTAGCTATCATAAAAATTATTTTATACTTTGGAAAAAAAGAATAAAATATTGATCCCAATAGAACTTTTCATGCTGAATTCATGATACATTTTCTAAATTTTTAAATATTCTCAACTAGTCACCATTTTATTTATGATACATAAGTAAACTTTAAAAGAATATAAAAATTTCCATGCATGCAGAGCACTATTCAACTTAATTAAAATGTGGTAGTTGTTTTGCTTTTGTGTTGGTATTTGGAACATCCCATCCCTCTTTAGCATCCAACAATAATCTGCAAGCATTGTTGCACTTTACTGTCACTGTATATGTTTTCCAAAACAGATTTCCTGATGGAAGTGTTACCAGTGCTGTCACTGATTGTACCGAGATTATCCAGACAGAGATGTGAGTGTGAATCCAAGAAATGAATTTTTAGGTACATATTACAACACCCTGCATGTTTCTATGACTAATAATTCACTATTCTATTGGATTTTCATAAACTTTACTTTTGCACAATGCTTTTAAATGATTTCATGCTGATTTTTGACTTAGCTTAACAGTTCTTCGAACTACTGATCTCTGATAAAAGTCCTTATTGGGAACCCATATAAATTCCTTCCTTGATTTTAGCATAACTAACACAAGGAAATTTTTCTTTCAAATAATGCAATCCAGTAGCATTTTTATTCATTGACTTAACAAAATTTTTGAAAAGCCCTTATTTGGTATGTGGTGGAGACAGAAGAATCATTTAACAGTTAACTGGTGGGGGATGTACAACATTTTTCTGTCCAGACTCAAGTTCTTCATATTTTGGCCATTTCTTCTTGATATGATTTGTCTTGACCTTGCTGTCTCATTCAGACAAAACGCAACAAAATTTAGTGTAACCAAGTTGCAAATCCATTAATAATGCAATAACTTTTAAATGACACCACATAGTGCAACATTACTTGTACTGAATTTTCATATTGACATAAATTTCTTTTATCTTAGTTGCATAAGCTATGGTACAAAAGGGGATTTGTTGCCACTGTACAAAAGGACAGACTTTAAAGTAATTTTTGATGAATCAATGAACAATTTCCATTCTGTAGCATTATGTTCATGATCCATGATAGCACAAATAATTGTTACAGTATTAAAATATTTTCTTCAGAATATTAATCTTAAAATTCTTCTTGATCATTATGAAAGAAACATACTTTAGTCTCAGCCTGGAGAAAATTCCAGCTTTTCAGCCTAGATCCCAAAAGCTTGGCTAGTTTCTTTGAAAAGTCAAATCCTGAACAAGATTGTTTAATTCATCTGATTTTCAGATGAGGTTCATGGGAAGAGAATTTTGCGTAAAAAAATATCATCTAGCTCCACATGTTGAATACAATGGCTACCTCATTTTCTGACTCATCTTCATAAGTTAGATGTGTTGGAGGATTCAGTGCAAGTAAGTCGTTAAAATGAGGTGCTTACCATATAACAAACAATAATTCAGATTCTATATGGTATGATTGAATTTACTACTTATTCATTTTATTTTCAACAAAGAAATAATTTAAATAGTAGTCTTGCAATTCATGCCATAATATGACAAAACTTACATGCCAATTACCCCCTAGCCCAATCTTTCAAACATTTCACAGAGGTCAAACATGTAATATGAGGACCCAGTTCTTATCTTGATCCCCAACTCTACAGCCATAATACAGTTCATAACATTTTTAAATGGTAAAATCAAACTTTGTTGTTATTCTTTAACACAAGTAAGAGAAGATATCAAGATCACTTACAAACTTCCTTGTCATATTTAATCACTAATACGACAGACTTGAGACAGTAACTATAAATCACAAAAGAGAATGAAACCACAGTACGTATATACACAACAACTGTTTAAACAATACTAGTGTGATAATTGTATGATTCAAAAGACTACACTGTGCTAATAAGTCAGAATCTATAGTAAATGAATCATGATGCATATACAGCTATTGCCTTCACAATGCTATGTTTATACCTCATCCTCTGTTAGAAATCATTTAAAATATTTTTTTCTGTATGTAAGTTATCCCTAAAAAAATATGTAACATTCAGCAAAAGCAATATTTCAACACATTTATCTAAAAAAAAAAAAAAAAAACTGGGTGATGGAAATTCTGATAGCATTTTTGTATTAACCATAAAAATTAAATAATGCACAATAAAATTTTCATGTACCAAAAACTGTGTGCATTAGTGTAATTATACTTGAATTAAAAGTTTGTTCAGTGGTATATGGAGATATTCAACTTTGTCTTTTGCGATTATAAAATTACTTACTCAGTTTTTTTTAATAAAAATTATAAATATTTGTAAAATGTTTTATTTATTTATGTAATACCAAATTACAGAGTAACAGCACAGTGACATATGTCAATAGTCCTCTGCACAGATGCCAAGGAATGTATTTGCAGTACGGCACATAAGTGTAAAGGTACCAGTAAATATGTAGTCTTGAAAAAGACTCAGGCTGACCATCCCTATGTGAGGTTAATTGAAACCCAACCAACAAAGAACAGTGGTATCCACAATCTAGCACTCAAATCCATATAAAAGCAACTGCCTTTACAAGGACTTAAACCTTAGAAATAAAAGTAAACTCATACTACATACCTAACATGACAGCCAAAAAAAAAAAAATGAATTTTAGTTTTTAGCTGAAAAGGTAGAGTAATATCTTCAGTAATACCTCTACCATTTCCACAGTCTTTGCTACTCAGCACTCTGGCTACCTGACTATAACCCAGTAAGGTAATAATTTCAACAATGACCTTATTAAAATCAGTAAAACCAGCTGGTCTTGCTCACCTCCATTTTGGATATATATTGCATGTACCTGTTAAAAATTGAAAGCGATTTAATCTACTTTTTTTGTTATGGGGTAATGGAAAGAATATTTTCAAATATTCATAAAACAATAAATAAAAATTATAATCTTTTTTCTTACATCACTTTCAAAAAAAAAAAATATTTTCCTCCAATAAAATCTTATAAAAAATATCACTCAATTGGAGTTTAATTTTAGCAGTTATGAGCATGAATGTATGTATCTTATATAAAGGTAAAAAAAAAAAAACAGTTTAATATTGAAGATAGTTCGTACAACAGTTAATACATATTTAACTTTCAGCAAACAAATCAACCATAAATTTTATTTTCCTTCACAAGTATTTTTAAAAAAATCTGATAATGTAGTCGCAAAAATTTTCAAGCCGTATTAAATAACTCTATTATTATTATACAGCCCTATATTAGATAACCTTGTTTTTAAGAGGAGAATGTTTTAAGAGGAGAATTTTCAATACAGTTATGTTTAATAGTAAATAATATGATTATGTAATAAAAGGAAAAGACATGTCTTATATTTTGGTAGAAATCAAAAAATACTGACCTGTTGTGTACAAATTCCCTTCTGCAAGACCCAAGAGAGATCCATTTTTTCTGACCACCAGTTCACTCTTATTTATATTTCAACTAACCTAACTTACAGCACTAATTTCCCCATGAAGAAGGTTGATGTTGATATTTTGGTTGAGCCCACTACAATTTTAAGGCTAATATGTTTAAACAACCTAATTTTTAAAGCTCTTCAATCTGTTCTTGGCTACTATTCAGTTGTAAAATTCTATTAAACAATACATCCTGCCCCGACAATTATCTCTTTGTCTTATCCTTGATTTTTATTTCTTTTGATGCTACTCTTGCTATAAGCAATATTTTTAATCAGAAAAACAATGGAGATTTTAAATGATCGGATGATTGTCCAATGTAGTGATTCAGTTCTAAGGTTAAACTAAATACTTTTCTATTTAATTGTGATTTTTATAAATAGATAGTGTCGGGGTGGAGTAGACAATCAATCTTCCTATAAGGGAATGGCTGAATCAGTTATTCATTACCAATAGCTCATAATTATTTCTATCCTCATTTAGGTCTGATGATTCATGGATATACTAACAAACAACAGACACTCCCGTAATTCAAACAAGTCCACAACTGCCTACAAGTCTTGACTAAAAGGTACTACATAAACGGAAACTTCTAGGTCTAATGTGAATCAATCCAATATAACATGTCAAAAAAATAAAAAACCTTTAAGATTTTAAGGAAGCTTTTCTATTTTGGAGATGTAGGATACAGTAAGTCTTTTCAAACGCTTCTTATAATACAATAATTAAAAATAATAAGCTTTAAATACTTTAAAAAAATAATAAGGTGAAGTTTCGATCAAAGTGGACCTGGGTTGAGGTAATAATCACTCAATACCAAGACAGCCAAAACACTTACTACTTTTCACAAAAATTATTAAATACTCCTGAAAAAAAATTAAACATTTTTTTTTAAATTAGCCTCTCTACTGGATCCAAAGAAGGGGTGTGTCCCTGCAGCTCCTACACCATTCTACATGTATTCTGGTTAGAATAGAAAAAATTTAATTTAATTTAAATTATAATTTAATTATATTTAATTTAATCATAATTTCACAATCATGAAATGAAGTCTCCTAAACTTAACTCCTGACATCTATTTATGTATAATTTTCAATAAATATTTAAAAAATGAAGCTCTAATTCAAGGAAAATTAACCTGTCCTAATATAGGAATTCCCCATTCTTCTTTATTTTTTCAACTTCTTTTTAAATTTTTAATACATCTGAGATTGATTTTTAGAATATTAGACACAATTAGATTACCAAATATTTATTGGGATTATGACCTTCTCAACAAAATACTAACCAAGTTTATTTTGATATTACATGGAACAATAATATTTAACTAATTTTCATCGCCAAATTAGATACACTGCTGAATTTTTCAAAAGTAGTCAGGTTTAACATACAATTCAGTAATACATTAATAATTACTTACTATTCATTTTATATGTTTAACATGTAAAATTTGATATAAAATGTAATCTTATTATTGAACTTTTCTTTTTTACTTTCATAGTTTACATCATTATATACTATTATTACATTTTACTTTAACAGAAGTTGATACCACAAAAATAAATACACAGCTAATACACAGTTTTCATTCAGACAATAATATTAAAAATAAGCTATGCATTGTTGAATAGATGAGACACATTATTAGAAAATAAATAGAATGACAAATAATTTTTAATAATTATTTACAAGAAGAATTAAATAGAATAAATAAGCAGTTTGTACTTACAAAAAAAATTCCACATCATTGAAAAATTTGACATAATCAATTTTGAAGGCTGGCTTTAAAGTCGAGCTGTTTTTCACTCTATGACAATATGTATTTAAGATGTCTTTTTAGTGATAATTGAAAATAATATTATGATCAAACAATTTGTTAATAGAAATTTGAAATGTTATATAACATGACAAAAATAGAACTGACCTAATTTATCTAACAAAGAACATTACATTTTTTATGACGGCACATACCTTCTATCTGCATAATTAAAATTGCATACATATACAGTGAAACTCCCCTGGGAAGGTCACTTCCCAGTAGTAGACTTATCTAATACCAGACACTTTTAGAGTCCCCGGTAGTTTTTTAGTGAAGTTAATTGATAAAATAATTCTTAATAATGAACACAGACAAGGAATTTACCTACAAAAAATATTCTATCAATTATGAAAAATGGATAGCGGGAATAAAAAAATTGCAATTTTCACAGTTTTATTTCATACTCAAGTGTGACTAATTTATTTATCTGTTGTGTATTGCATCACTTCGTGCCTAGATGCTGATGTTATGATTTCAATCATTTCATGTATTCATCATCATCAGTTGATGTGCGTGTGTATACTAGTCATTGTTACGGTATAGAACTGTATTATTTTTTGTAGCTCTTATTATTAGCTCTATTTTCTACACATACTTTACTATATGTTCAATTTTGTATATTTTATCAAAATCGTTACAACCATTGATACCACAACTTAAAATATCTCAAAATTGTAAATGCTTGACATTAAAAAAAAAGTAGCAGTTATAAATGTCTACAAAAAGAAAATTAAGAAAAGAAAAGGAAATTGCAGAAAACTCTGTTATGGTGAGTTTAAAGCATCAGGGGGTTAGTTAGATAAACTCTGAATTCGATATAATGCTTCATATAAAACCGTTTACGGTGAAACTGTAGATCAGAATTTGGTGTGTGAGTGTAAGAAAAAGTTAAATGAAATATGCAAGAGTTATAATGAAAGAAACATTTTTAATTGTGATGAGACTGGTATTTATTTCCAGGCTTTGCCCATTGAAATATGTTTGAAAGAGGAATAATGCACAGAGGGAAAGATATCAAAAGACTGACTGCTTTGTTGGCTGAGAATATGTCAGGTGAATTTGAAAAACCACTAATAATTGGTTACTGAAGGTGACCTTGGTCTACAGCCCTCACCCCCTTGACCTTTTATATTGAAAATTTAATGACATTAATGTCCCTTATACAGAAGTAATCTGACGAAGTTTGGTCAAAACCGGTCCAGCAGGTCTGGAGACCTTAACTATGCTAAATCTCGTGATACTGAGGGTGACCTTGCACTACAGACTCATTCTCTTGATCTTTTAAGCTGAAGATTTAATAACATCAATTTTTACTTTCCAGACTGGAAAGTAAAAATAGTACTAGACTGGAAAGTAAAAATTCATGCGGATAAATGCCTTACTTTGATTCATTTTCTCTTTGTCCTCCAATAAAATCTAATAAAATCTGGTTTACATGCACCGTACAATATCTTCAACAAAATAAATAAGTTTGAACATTTTACCTTTGAAAAAGCAAAATGGCGGCCATTTAAATTTTTTAATCATTAATATCTTTGTAAATATTAATTTTATCAAATTATATTTATTAGATAAAATATAAGGCCTCTAATTGTGAACACCTCATTTGTTTAAATTAGTTAATGAATAGCTGAAATTGTTAGAGGATCATACAAATTATGCAGACTCACAATTTTATGTCTGTTTTCACTTATTAGTATTAATAATTAATTTTAATTTAATGAACTTATTTCATTTATTTTGATGTTCTGAGTTCCACAAGTCTGGGCAACATCTTCTGGGATATTTTGTAAGTGTAGCTTTAAAAAAAGGAAGAAAAAATCTTTGTTGGTTTTTTAATATAATATTTTTGAATAATGCAATTTTTTTTTTTTTTTACTTTTAAGAACATAATGGATCACTTTAGTTCTTTTTTTTGGCAAGTTCTTTCTTTTCTTGCTGATTTGTTGTTTTTCAGCTTTTCTTTTTTGCCAGTAATTTCTAAGGGTTCAGATCTTCTTGCCCTTTCTTGCTCAGAGTACACCCGGCTTATTGTTTTGTTGGGTTTTGATAGGAATCTTGTTTCTTTATTTTTTAATTTCTCATAGTTTCCGGTTTTCATTTTTAGGTTTTCACGGGTTATGTCTAATTCCTCCATGTCTTTCTGTACTTCGTATAACCAGTTCGGTCTGCTTTTCTTGTTCCAGAAAAGTTCGATTGTCCGTCTGATAAGTCCGGTCTCTTCCATTCTGAAAATATGCCCTAGAAAGGAAATTCTCTTCTTTCTAAATTTATTAGTTATCGGGATAATCGTTTTGTAAATAGATTCGTCTGGAATAATTCTCCAAATCCCGTCTTTTTTAATGTTTTTCCCGATGCATTGTTGTAGAATCTGTCTTTCAATCTTTTCCTGTTTGTTGGTAAACCTTGTCTGGTACGGTCCAAATATGGTTTCGCATCCGTAAAGTATTTCTGGTTGGATAACTGAGTTATAATGTCTTATTTTTGTGTTTATGGACATGCATTTTTTGTTACAGATGTTTTGTGTTTTTATTGTGGCTTTGATGAGTTTATTTATTCTTTCATTCCAGTTTGGATTTTCTTGGAGGTTGTGTGTGATGTTTTCCCCCAAATATTTAAAGTTTTCTAGTAGATGAACTTCCAATAGAATTCTTTAAAAGGTTGGAACCAAAAAATGTGAAGAACATACAACTATCAGCTTAATATCACATGCTACAAAAATAAGCTTAGCATTATTAAAAGAAGGTTGATTACAAAAATGGAGGAGAATGCTGGAAAGAACAGTTTGGATTTAGAAAAGTAGAGGAACAAGAAAGACTGTAGGGCTGATCAGAATGATAGAAGAAAGATGTTTTGAAAGAAGAAGAGGATTGAGTTTGTGTTTTATAGATATGTCTAACATAATGCAGTGGGAAAAGTTATTTGAGATTCTGAACGAAAAGAAAGTTGATTGGAACGGTAGGAAATTGATCAGAGAATTGCATATGAAGCAAAAAGCAGTTGTGAAAATAAATGAGAATCTCACAAATCGGTTAGAATTAGGCGGAGGAAAGGCTGCTGTTTATCACCAACACTGTTCACTCTTTATGTTAAGGAAATATTGAAAGAAATAGTGGAAGGCTAAAAAGAAGTAAGCATAGATGGAAGGAATAAAAATTGTGTCAGATATGCTGATGATCTGTTGATTGTAGCTAAAGACACTCAGACATTACAAGGAATGATAAAAGCATTGGAAGTACGGATGAACGAATATGGGATGAAAATAATTGTGAGGAAAGGCGAGGGAAGGCGAGTGAGAGGAAAGATAAGGATCTTGTTACAGAAGGAAAAATTGAACAAGTAGAAAGATACAGATATCTAGGCACAATACTAACTGAAGACTGGAAAAGTAAAGAAGAGATTAAGATTAGAACTGTAATTGCAGATGAAGTCTTTTTTTAGAAAGAAAAACCTACTCTGCAGCAACATGGATCTCAACCTGAAGACGAGATTGGTAAAATGCTATGTTTTGAGAATATTTTTTACGTTAGTCAAACATGGACACTGGGGAAAAATGAAAAAGATAAGATCAAGGCTTCTGAGATGTGGGTCTAGAGGAGGTTGAGAAGATAATATGATTGAACAGAGTAAGCAATAAAAAAGTATTATGAAGAATAAATGAGAAGTAAAGATGAGATGAAAAGAAAAGCATGGGACAGAAACAGATGAAGGTAACAATGGTGCTAGGGACCTGCCACCAGGCAGAATATCCCATGCAAGTATAGCTAAATCACATGACAAATCCATTTATTAATTAGATGTGGGTATCAGTGGCTAATGACCATAGTATTCAGTACCATAAAAAAGGAAGATACAAGAGAATACTTTATGTAAGAAATAAAAGTTTGTACTTTTCTTATCAATTATTTCTGAACAAATAGTTATAATTGAAGATTTTAATTTGATTTTATCTTTTTTAAGACAGTTTCATAACAATATCATACAAATGAATAACACAAATAAGCCTAATAACAGAGCGCAGCTGCCAGATGCACACATGCATCTACAGAATAAAGGAAAGACAGCAATTAAGAAAAGTTTTATTAAATTAAAAATGTTTAAAGAATCAACAGTAAAAATATTTGAGATACTTTTTTGTGATCATTAATTCCATGATCCTTGAGAAAATGTTGATAAAATGATACCGGAGTTCTCATTGGACTCATAAATAATATATTTTTAATTTGGAATTAGATTTCCAATACTGTTTTTCATGCACATTAACATGAATTTATTCATATATAACAGTGCATACCTGCACAACAGAATTCTTTTTAGATGTATTTAGAATTTAAAAAATTAAGATGTAATGTTAATGCATTGATTACGAGTCACAATCAGATTTTTTAATATAATCTGAATAACAGGGTCATAATATCATAACCTAAATTTATTACATTAGAACCCTTTACAGTAAGTAAAAAAATAAAAATAAAATAAAAGCTGTCAATCCCTTAACTAAATAAAAAATAACAATTTTTAAATATCCATTGATAGAGCATATATTTTTTCTTTATATCAACAAGATGAAACTACAAAACCATTTCAACAACAAATAAATAAACATCAACTGGAATAACTAAGCATGCACACAACATTTATATCGCAAGCTTATTCATTTTTATTTTTATCAGGTTAATAAAAAAAAGAAGATATATTCAGTCAATATAAGAAGAAATTTGAATCTGTAACAAACCCTGTTAACGCATGTTTCTTCTCTTCATGTTAAGTGTTCTGGCTAAAATTTACATCAGCATCATTGTAAATAAAAATTCTAATTCTACACAAAAAGGATTATTACACGTGTTAGTGAATTAGAATGATTGCAGTATATTGAAATATAAAGAAAACCCAGTAAAATTGACTTATTAATTTTGATAATTGAGAAAAATCAATTCACTATATAGAAGGAATATAAAAATTCTTATCACTGATACGTGTTTAAATCTATGAAAAATTTATGATACATGTCATACAACTTTAACAATAATTCTATTTTTAACATATAAAAGAAAATTTAAATATTGACCGACATTATATGCTACAGAGAATTGTAAAAAAGAGTTCTTAAAAGATTACGTTAACATATTAAATCATAATTTACAGTAAATTGCAGCAAATTAAACAAAATATTAAATGGTTAAATAATTTATTTAAATTTCATATTATACTGTTAATAACAGAATGTAAAGCCTAATTAAAGCTCAATTTTTTTTGTCTTCAGTCATTTGACTGGTTTGATGCAGCTCTCCAAGATTCCCTATCTAAAGCTCAATAGTGGACTTATTGAGATCCAGACTGACCACTGATTCTTTCCAAATCAGCTGATTTGGAAGTCTAGAGTTCCACCGTTCGTCCTAGTAAAGCCAGTTATTTTTACACGGATTTGAATACTAGATCGCGGATACCGGTGTTCTTTGGTGGTTGGGTTTCAATTAACCACACATCTCAGGAATGGTCGAACTGAGAATGTACAAGACTACAGTTCATTTACACTCGCACATAATTATCATCCTCATTCATCCTCTGAAGTATTATCTGAACGGTAATTACCGGAGGCTAAACAGGAAAAAGAAAGTAAAGACTGACCACTGATGAACTTGTCATTGCAAATCAGCTGATTTTGAAGTTGAGAGTTCTAAGGTTCATATCCTGGTAAATGCAGTTACTTTTATATGGACTTGAATACTAGAGTGTGGTTACTGGTGTTCTTAGGTGGTTGGGTTTTAATTAACCACACATCTCAGGAATGGCCGACCTGAAACTGTACAAGACTACACTTCATTTACATTCACACATATTATCTTCATTCCTCCTCTGAACTAATACTTTACGGTGGTTCTGGAGGCTAAACAGAAAAAGAAAGACGTTCACTCTACAAGCAGACTACTAAATTAATTGAAACCCTACACCCTAACAGGTTAGTAAAGTGGTCATAACCTAACTTTAAATCTTAGCAATTATAGGTGAATAAAACACCTTGACTTGCAGGTATAAGTACCCAAGTCCAATTTTAATGATAACAGAGGTATTTTACCCAAATGAAGTTAATGACAACTCCTTTTTGAAGATTACATTACCTAAGTCCAACAATACACTTTTTATGAGCAATGGTTTATTTTCAAAATACCTAAATGAACACTGACACTTGGCTGTAGAGGTAAAAATTAATTAAATTTATTTGGGTAGTTTTACCTCATGAAAATAAATGAATTAAAACTATCTAAATGCATTTGGGTAGTTTTATCTCTCTGAGTAAGGTGCACTGGCAGTGATCAGTTGTTCTGTCAGTAACATATGACAATCGGGTAGTTTTACCACTGTACGTTTTTATGAAGTTGTTTTATTTATGAGTTCAGTGCCAGTTTCTATTTAGTTTTAGCTGTGGTTTTATACGTTAAAAATGAATTGAAATGAATTAATGATGACTTTAGCTGAAAGAAGTGTGTTTAGAAAAACATTAGAAGTTAATCAAGGTAATTTATTTGATGTCAATAATATAGTAATCAGAGATGTGGTCATTTGGCAACTTCTATTATGTTTTAAATGTTGAAATAAATAATGAAAACTCCCCTGGAACAGTAATTTGGACTGATTTTACTGATCAGTAATAATTTTACTGGGGAAAATTTTTAAGCAATTGTTAATGCAGATGAAGAAATAGAGGATAATAGAATGAGGATATGTCAGCTGTAAGTTAGAGAATTGTTACAAGTCAGTCTATCATAAGTTTTTAATCACAATGAAAGACATTCAGGAAATTCAGAAAGTTTTCCACTATCATGTCTGGGTTCCTAAATAATTTCATAAGATACTGAACAAAAAATAAACATTTCAAAGTCAGGGTGTAAATTTGCTAACAGGGTTTTCCATTTTAATTCAACAAATCTTCAAAAATTTTATTGCATTACTATTTTTTCCTCCTCTATGAATCATGAGACCTTGCCGTTGGTGAGGGGGCTTGAGTGCTCAAGGATACAGAGTAGCTGGACCGAAGGTGCAACCATATCGGAGAGGTATCTGTTGAGAGCCAGACTAAGGAATGATTCCTGAAAGAGGGCAGCAGCTCTTTCAGTAGTTGTTAGGGGCGTGAGTCACAATGACTTAAACGGCCATATTAACATCACTCAGTCCTCTGAGTACTGCACAGCTGAAAGCAATGGAAAACTGCAACTGTTTTTTTTTTCCAAGAAAATGTGGCTCTGCATTTTCAAAAGCAATAATGGAGGCGCCTTCCTTGGTAAAATATTCCGGAGGTAAAATAGTCCCCTGTTCGGAGCGTGGTGGGAAGAGGAAGGCGACTTTTGGTCGGGTGACTTTAGAGTAATTAACTCAGCGTCAAATAATGGGCAGGCAGGAGTAGGTTTCGTGATGAACAAGAAGATAGTGAGGAGAGTGGAGTATTTCAAGACGCATAGCGATAGAGTCATTGTAATAAGGATAAAATCAAAACCTAAACCGACAACGATTGTTAACGTCTATATGCCTACAAGCGCCCATGATGATGATGAGGTAGAATGTGTATACGAAGAGATTGATGAAGCAATTAAACACGTAAAAGGAGATGAAAATTCAATAATAGTTGGAGATTGGAAAAGGCAAGGAAGGAAATATAGTGGGTGAATACGGGCTGGGCAAAAGGAATGTAGGGGGGGACTGACTTATAGAGTTTTGCTCTACTGTATAATTTAGTAACAGCCAACACCCAATTTAAAAATCATAATAGAAGAATATACACTTGGAAAAAGCCAGGCGATACTGCAAGGTATCAGATAGATTATATCATGGTTAAGCAAAGATTTAGAAATCAACTCGTTGACTGCAAAACTTACCCTGGAGCAGACATTGATAGCGACCATAATTTGGTGATAATGAAATGTAGATTGGGGTTTAAAAACCTGAAGAAAAGTTGTCAGATGAATCGGTGGAATTTAGAGAAGCTTGAGGAAGAGGAGGTAAAGAAGATTTTTGAGGAGGACATCGCAAGAGGTCTGAGTAAAAAAGATAAGGTAGAAAAGGTAAAAGAAGAATGGGAGAATGTTAAAAAGGAAATTCTTAAATCAGCAGAAGCAAACTTAGGCAGAATAAAGAGAACTGGTAGAAAACCTTGGGTTTCAGACGATATATTGTAGCTGATGGATGAACGTAGAAAATATAAGAATGCTAGTGATGAAGAAAGTAAAAGGAACTATCGGCAATTAAGAAATGCTATAAACAGGAACTGCAAACTGGCCAAAGAAGAGTGGATTAAAGAAAAGTGTTCAGAAGTGGAAAGAGAAATGAACATTGGTAAAATAGACGGAGCATACAGGAAAGTTAAGGAAAATTTTGGGGTACATAAATTAAAATCTAATAATG
The DNA here is from genome assembly GCF_047948215.1 of Lycorma delicatula. Classification (NCBI taxonomy): domain Eukaryota; kingdom Metazoa; phylum Arthropoda; class Insecta; order Hemiptera; family Fulgoridae; genus Lycorma; species Lycorma delicatula. The sequence continues at coordinate 9,193,652 of NC_134461.1, forward strand.
TGTTAAACAAACATGATACACCAATATATAATACGAAAGGTAAAGTCGATAGATGGGTGGAATATATTGAAGAGTTATACGGAGGAAATGAATTAGAAAATGGTGTTATAGAGGAAGAAGAGGAAGTTGAGGAGGATGAAATGGGAGAAACAATACTGAGATCTGAATTTAAGAGAGCATTAAAAGATTTAAATGGCAGAAAGGCTCCTGGAATAGACGGAATACCTGTAGAATTACTGCGCAGTGCAGGTGAGGAAGCGATTGATAGATTATACAAACTGGTGTGTAATATTTATGAAAATGGGGAATTTCCATCAGACTTCAAAAAAAGTGTTATAGTTATGATACCAAAGAAAGCAGGGGCAGATAAATGTGAAGAATACAGAACAATTAGTTTAACTAGTCATGCATCAAAAATCTTAACTAGAATTTTATACAGAAGAATTGAGAGGAGAGTGGAAGAAGTGTTAGGAGAAGACCAATTTGGTTTCAGGAAAAATATAGGGACAAGGGAAGCAATTTTAGGCCTCAGATTAATAGTAGAAGGAAGATTAAAGAAAAATAAACCAACATACTTGGCGTTTATAGACCTAGAAAAGGCTTTCGATAACGTAGACTGGAATAAAATGTTCAGCATTTTAAAAAAATTAGGGTTCAAATACAGAGATAGAAGAACAATTGCTAACATGTACAGGAACCAAACAGCAACAATAACAATTGAAGAACATAAGAAAGAAGCCCTAATAAGAAAGGGAGTCTGACAAGGATGTTCCCTATCTCCGTTACTTTTTAATCTTTACATGGAACTAGCAGTTAATGATGTTAAAGGACAATTTAGATTCGGAGTAACAGTACAAGGTGAAAAGATAAAGATGCTACGATTTGCTGATGATATAGTAATTCTAGCCGAGAGTAAAAAGGATTTAGAAGAAACAATGAACGGCATAGATGAAGTCCTACGCAAGAACTACCGCATGAAAATAAACAAGAACAAAACAAAAGTAATGAAATGTAGTAGAAATAACAAAGATGGACCGCTGAATGTGAAAATAGGAGGAGAAAAGATTACGGAGGTAGAAGAATTTTGTTATTTGGGAAGTAAAATTACTAAAGATAGACGAAGCAGGAGCGATATAAAATGCCGAATAGCACAAGCTAAACGAGCCTCGGAGTATATGAGAAGAAAAGATTAGAAGCTTTTGAAATGGGGTGCTATAGGAGAATGTTAAAAATCAGATGGGTGGATAAAGTGACAAATGAAGAGGTATTGCGGCAAATAGATGAAGAAAGAAGCATTTGGAAAAATATAGTTAAAAGAAGAGACAGACTTATAGGCCACATACTAAGGCATCCTGGAATAGTCGCTTTAATATTGGTGGGACAGGTAGAAGGAAAAAAATTGTAGGATGTAGGGGGTATACCGAAATGAAACGAATCTTGGAGAGCTGCATCAAACCAGTCAAATGCTGAAGACAAAAAAAATACCAGTATGATTCATATTTACTAAAACCAAAACTATTTTTTTTTCTTTTTTTGTAGTATAAGAATATATTGAGTTTTACGTGATTTTCACAGTCAGCTCAATAACGTCAGATAACCTAGAAAAACTGTGCACAGCCCATCAACTTTAAATATGAGCTACCAAAAAGATTTAGGCCTCAACAGATGAAACTAACTTAATTTATTTTCATCTGTTAATAAATTTATATGCTTAAGACCAAGCAGATATACAATATAGACAAAGTAGATGACCAATACAGTTGGATCATGTACAATAACAAGTAATTTTTATTCTTTTTCTAGGGAAATATTTTATCACCACATACAGGTATAGTAATATCACACTGGCTTTTTCTGGGATTAGTATACATAATATTCCTTTTGCTGACATTACAAAAATATTGATTTAATTTTTTTAATTTATAAATTAATTATAGATATTTAAGTAATTGTTCAAAATAATTTTAAATATTTTTTGTAAAATTCACATACATATATTTTTAAAATGATGCTAATAAAAACATTAAGAAGTATACACACATTCTACATTCAAATAATAAAAATAGATTCATTGCAATAAAAGAAATGTGTAGTATATGTAAAATGTGTGTAACAAATGTGTCGTTGAACTACAGCATTCTTGAAAATTATTAATATGAGAGATGGTTAATGTGTCTAAAACAATATGCAATAATTGAATTATTAAGAGCGGAAAAAGTGAATGTTAGTGACTTTCATTGTTGTCTAAAAGCAGTTTATGATGATGAAACTATTCTATATAGGTTCTATAGAGGTTCTATTGAAGAGGTGTGTAATAAAGTTTTGTGCATCAGACGCTGGTAAAGAAAATATTGAGGATAAGTTGCAGTGGTCGATGGTGGATCAATTTCTATGACTGATGAAAAGCACCAAAAGAAGGTGGATGAATGAATTTCAAAATGACCATCGCCATCCAAATAAGCATATCCAAAGAAAGAAAACACATTATTCCACAACTGGGCTGTGTAAAATCCTTTCGTGGTGAGTGACATGCAGTCACAGAAAGGAACAAACTACAATGAAGGAATATTGTGATGATGAAAAGTTCCCTTCGTCATCCTTTTTAATATTGCGACAGGACACAAAACTGAATGATCATTACAACCCAGAAAAAACTGCACAACACTGAACACAAGCAATACGGTTCTTTGTAACAAAAACAATTCAAAATACAACCCTCTGTAAAAAAATTCTTTTGATAGTATTCTGGGATTCCAACCAAATGTATGCGACTGACACCTTGAAGCTGGGTTGACTAAATTGTGTACGATATATACAAATGTTAAAACATCTTAGGAGATGAGTATGTCTTGTTTGACAATCTAGAGCCAAGAACTCTGCAGCACAATAATACTTGAACATACATATTGCAGCAAATGCCAAGGCTTTTGAAAAATTGAAATCGGAACCATTTCCACACCCTTTATACTAGCCAGACTTGGTGCCCGGCAATTTTCAATTTTTCTACAATTAAAAGGGATATTAAGGATATTTTACCATGTTTGATGTACTGAATGACACAGTGAGGTTGTGGATCAAGAAAAGACTGCCAGTATTCATCACTGATGGAATGAGAAAACTGTTTCGCTATTGGAAGAAATGTATAGGCTGTAAATGGTACTATTTGGAATGTTAAGTTTTTGTAGCAAATAAAATATACTTTTATGCCATATTTTTTCAGATGACTATCTCTTTTTGTTCATGAGTTATGAATGACTATTCATTAAATATCAGCCTTCCTGGTATGCTGTGTAATAATATAATGCAGTTATCGACTATAATGCAACATTCTGTAAAATTGTGAAACCCTTTACCAAAAATGCTGATGTTTTGTGATCTTTACTTTGAAGAATTTACTGTTCATTACAACTGTCCTGTTCTGTCAAAATCTTGAAATCTACTGGCTATATAAAAGAAATGTGGTGTTGTAAAACTGGTTTGTATAGTCGAAAATTTAATTTGAGTGACAGGACACATGGTACTCTGTACATCATGCTTGTTACTTGAGCTGTTTGAATCAGTGATCAGGAGATTTTATGTAAAGATCTACACTTCCACATCAATAAAGTTTGCATTAGTCACTACTAGACAAGACTATGATAACAAAGTTAATTTTTGTTAGACATTTTGTTGTTAATTAATTAAAATCAAAACTAGGTAAATAATTTATTAAAGAGTGATGGAACTAATTTTCATTTGCAATGTTTATTAATAAACAAATTTTCTGATAATGATTTCCCTCAGCAAAGACAATATTCTATAAATGAATTCTTCCATTTCAAAGAAACTAAGTGGTTACAATCTGTGGTAGCAATTATTGAACTTAATATTTTTGAAGATTATGAAGAAAAGTGCTGTGACTGGTATTAGAGTGCTTTATGTTCATATGTTACAATATCTTTTTAATTCTTAATTTATTCAGCAACAAGTAGAAAAAAGATTTTTTTCAGTAAGATGGTGCTATGAGCCACACTGTATGAGTTTCCAAGGCAACTCGGCAGAATCTTTTCCTAGCAGAATTATCTCTTAGTAAAGGAATACAATGTACCTAGCCATGTCTCTTGACCTTTTACAATGTGCATTCTTGGGGGAATGGGGGACCCTTTAAACAGGTCGGGTAACAACATTTCTAGCATATTTTGCCAAATAAGCCAAAATATCCTTTTGATAAGGAATGTCAGAGCATTCATTATCAATAAGCAGATCAAGAACCCATGAATTGTTGACAACCATTTCTAACTGCTCCCTTTTCTCCTAAAATTCTGTATTACAGTTAAATTAAATTCTTATTTATTTGTAAATATTATAAAATAAACTACTGATAAACATAAAAGAAATGTAAAAGCAATTGATGTGGCCTTGGTGGTGGAGTGGCTACTGTGCTATTTTCAGTTGAATGCTGTTTTTCCCTGGCTGATTCCCAATGATTGTGCTTTGGTTTCATTGTCATTTATGGAATGTAAAAAAAATTTTCTGTCATTATTTCACAGATTCAAAAGTTTCCAATGAGCAAAAATGTCCTTTTGCTTTTTAACAGCTGAAACAAAATTTGTCATAATGTGATATAATTTAGTTTAAGTTTAAAAAATTTGCGCTTCTTTAGACATTTCATGGAGAGCTAGATATTTTAGGAACAATCGTCACCAACAGCTTTCCCTGATAGTATGACCTAATTCTTTGATTGGGATATTATTGGTAGTTGACATTGTTTCTGCTTAGCTTGAGGGAACTAATTCACTGAGTATGATTCACATTTCTCCCTGAATGTAAATAGAAATTTTTATAAATAAAAGTATACACATATTAAAAATGAGATCGATAAAATAATTAAAATGTTTACATTCTCTGGATGTTAAAATAAAAAGTTTGTTGATTTTTATTAGAAAGGTCAAAGCTGTAAGCAAACTTAAATCACATTTTATAGCTAAGTGAAAAAAATAAATTTATTTTCATATGGGAGACTTTTTTAACATCTTTTCAGAAAATTTTTTAACCTATTTTTTGATTTTGTCTTAAAGCCAATTTCATTTCTATGATTTTAAGTAATAATTTATCATTTTCTGCTCCATCACTTACATAAATGATGCTAGATTTTTATACATTTTCTAGGTATGTAACAATTATTTTACATGGAAGTGGTTGATTTTTATAATCCAGTTTGATGTTTCTGAGATAAAAAACCTTTTTGCTTTTATAAATATAAAGAGTAATGAAAAACGTTTAAATCTATTGCTGATTTAACAATAAGTCAGAAAGAAACCGATGAATTTTTGTCAATCTATGCACATATTAAGTATAATTTAGTGATAATGACTGAGGATGATATTATGAAAAATATATTGTCACAGTTTGATTTTTATAACCATTTAGTTATACATTAATTGAGAGAAATTAAAATAGGGGAGGTATAATTATTTTTATTGATGAAAAAAGTTTTAATTTTTATAATCATTTTATTTATCTTGAGGATATATTGGGAATGTTACTGATACAGCTATTATTTTTAATATAGATATATTATTAATAGAGTGGCTGCTAATAGTGAAAATGCATGCTTTTCACTCTACTTGATAACAAATCCTTCTGACTTTATTTCTGAAATTAAATTATTTTTTAAAAAATTATGGACAGTTTTGAAAATCAGAAGTAATTTGGTGACATGAGTAATGATTTAAATAAAGAGATTTATTATAAGTTTAAAAAAGAGATTTTGTATTTTTCAAATTAGAGCAATGTATTAGTGTGTTTACAAAGAAACAGTTTCTTGGAGGTAATTTAGTACCATTTTAATCATATACTTATTATATCAATTATATTTTACTCAAAGCAATTCATTTTACAGTGAATATCTGATCATTATCTAGTCAGCCCAGTTTACAATCGGCAAACTGTAATTTGTACAGACTAGTTTATTACATGATTAATAAAGAATATTGTTATTGTTTATTGACATTTGCCTTTTTAATTATTTTAAAATTCAGGAATTATAATTTAACAACTAAAAGATTAACTTAAACAAATTTTAATAGGATTTTTTTTTAAACAAAATAATAAATATAAGAAGGGATTAATGATTTCAGACATCATGGTGATGATTAAAGAATGGGATTTGTTATTTTAATAATGTAAACTGTCACCAAGGTATAAAATAAATCAGTTACGAGGTTGATTTCTCTAAGATAATTGATGTTCATTACATATCCAATTTCTGTTGTGAACAGAATGAATGTGTCACTTGCAGGACTGAATATCACATGCACTTCAATGGGCTTGGCAATATCGATATGCAACCACATACTTCTTAATGAAGAAAATTAAAAAAAAACAACTCTACTTCACACTTTTCCTGCGCGACAAGGAGTGGTTATATAATTCTTGAAAATAACTCAGCGACTCATGTTAAGTTGTGTACAATCATTACAGTTACAGCACTTCACATACATACACACAAAAATTCTGTAGTTATTTATCTCAGCAGAAAAACAACAAAATGCACTTCAAACTAAAATTAAATAAAACTGTTCTAAGGGGAATACTTACACAAAATATTGCAAAAATTTAAAATATAATTGAAACTTGTGAATACAAGATTTAAAATTACAACATGCTATATCTTTGCAATACTATTTATTTACTTTGTATTATTACAGTACATCCATTCACTTATCATATAATTACTTAACGGTGTTTTGTACATTAAAACTTTCACTAAAAACTTTAGTTGGTAAAATTAAATAAAATTATAAAATAATTTTAAAATATGTAAAATAACAATAAGAAAAATTTAATTAATCAAACTAACCAGATACGAGGAACAAGCATAGAAGGATAAGTTTCATTAGCACCTGGTTGCAACTTCATCTTAGTAACAAATACTCTACAGACAAAAACTCCAACACAATCTTCACGGCGGGTTATTGTAGGATCATTACATCGAGCAAGTCTGCCACCAAATAGTTGTACTCCATAGCTTGCAAATACAAACATTAAGACAATCAGAAGAATCGATACCTGTAAACAACAAATTCATAAATCCTGATTAATTAGGAATAGTAAAAGTTCTTTAGTGGCTTTAGTAATTCATACCGGCAAATGTAATACAGCAAAAAAGGAAAATTATAAACCGCATAGAGATTTGTAACAGAATCTTGTAAAGACAAACTATAATCTAATTTTAGTTTTCTAATCTCACGATTCAAAAACTTCAGTTATTGAAGTTATAATTACAGTTTCTGATCTCATGATGACATGAATTCAAAATCATTTAAAACTTGATTTGATAAAACACTAAAATATCTTGTAAGGTGCTGTGATCATTCTGGAAATGTTTGCCATCATTTCTGCAGAATTGAAATAACTCCTTTTACTAATCAACCAAAAAATAAAAGACTGGATAAGTTATAAAATGCAGATCAAAATTTAACACATACATTTGAGCTATGGACATTGTCATATCATTGTGCACTTAATGCTTTAGAAATGGTTGGAACAAAAATAAAAATTTTATCAGAAAAAATATTTAAACCTTTAAAATTTATGAGCAAGTTATAATTTATATTATGATTAAGATAGGGAAAAAGATATGCAGGAATTAGGTATTGTATTGAAATGATGACGGTATGGCACAGTGAAATGCAAGCAGTACTTTAGGTGTTTCTTCTGGATAATAATAATGCCCTGCACAAAATCCAAACCCATGTCTGTGCAGTTACACCTATGCACACGTCTGTGGTGGGCAATAACATGGTACTTTGCTATTTTCACTTATGTCGGTCAACAGGCCAATGGTATTGCTCAGGAGCTTCCTGTGGAGAATGGGACCGGTAGTCCTGAACAGTTTGAGCCGATTGCAGTTGTGCTTCTGTTTCACTGCCTGCAGTGGGGAGCAGGAAGAATGACAATGATCTTCTGTTTTGCTAATGTCGAGGAGAGTGTGGATGGCGAAAGCTTATCCCCCTTCCTGATGGTGGAAACCGGGTTGGGGGTGAGTTAATGTGAACTTGTTCTGCTGAAGTCTTTTGCTGCTCAACCTGAGTCAGACACTTCGGCTCTTTATCTGCAAAGAGCCAGGGATTGTCCCACGGGTAAGAGTATTGGAGTCCTATGTCCAAGCCCTGGGATACCGGTATACCGGGTCAGGCAGTACAAGGAAGATCAGTGATTCGGGGCATGCTAAACCACCTCTCCACCCACATTTTGTGACATCTTAACTGGCAAATCTTCATGTATGAAAATTTCTATTTCTACACATTTTGTGGCAGAGGGTCCACATAAAAACCTTTGTTCAGGAGGGCCTTTGTCTTCACAAGTGAAGCAAAGAGAAAGTGTTGAATTCAGTGGTATCGAAAAGACAGACTGAACTAAGTTTCAACCGAAGAGCTGTGGATGAATTCCAAATATTTTGTGATGGAAAGGAAAGAAGGGATTTTTCTAGAATCAGTCCTTCTGTAATTACTCAAGGGATCATATGGAAGCAGCCAGAGGTAAAGGAGAAAAGAAAGACTGTTGCAGGACTATTTGTTGAAACTGTCAATGACAAAAAATCATCACAGCTACTCAAAACCAAGAAGATTGGAATCATCAACATTGAGGTTGTACTGTACGGTATGCTAATTACCTCAAAGAATGTGTGCAGGGACTTACTAAACTACTGAACAGAAAATTATGTTCAAACAATAGTATATTTTATATGTTAAGGTTTATTTACTTTTGTACTTTTTAGTGTTGTAAATTTAAAAAAAAGAAATGAACCGCTATTTGACAATTTAACTTATTTAATGAACATAGTTTATGTAAAAGATATTTACTTCCAATTCCTAATACAGAATGAGTAATTTTTACAATAATTATATATTTTCAGAATATAGATATTTAATTCCATTTATAACTCACTGTCTTTATAATTATGACAAAATAATAATGTAAAATGCTTCCTAAAAAACATAACAAACCTCACTCCAAGCAGCGGTTCCTTAGTTAAACTACCTATCTTAGTTAAACTAATTATCTAATAAGAATTAAATGTCATTACAAGAAAATAAGAGTACAAGACGTGTTATACATTATTTAGCCAAAAATATTAAATCAGTTTTTTTGTATTAAAGTGATGTTAAATATTACAGCTCTCAAAAAGATATAAGTGACGATGCTGATTCAGATAAAGTGAGATTATAATAATTTAAGAATGTCCAGTTCTACCACCAAGATCATTTTTACTATCAGTTGTTTATTCTAGTATATCTTCTAAGAAACACTATAAAAAAACTACAAAATATGCGCATTTTTAAAAATAAAATTCTCCACAAATTCTCTTATTTCTTAAAGGAATGAATTATAATAATTAAATTACCTCTATTGAGTAGTAGCATCTCTGCCTTTCATTTTAAAAGTTTTGTTCACTCATATGTTTTGTTTTTTTTTTTTACAAATATTTATTCATATTTCAATAAATATTTACATTTACCTTTCAATAAAGTTATCTTTAGTTTGAAATTACAATTTTTATTATGAGAAATATATTTAGTTTTTTTTTCAGTGATTTTTATACACAATTACATTACCACCTAATACATGCAAGGTGTATCACAAAGATCTCCTGGGACTTTCACACCTGTTCTACTTGCAAAAATAATGAAAAAAGTACACAAATATATGTGTTAAAATGTTTTGTTCGTGAGTTAGGGTTAGTCAAAGATTTTGCTCGGATTTCAGCTATCCCGGTGAAATGAGTTTGAGTGAATTTGTTGAGGAATTAACTGTCGCATTATGGATGCAGCTGAGCAACTAAAGGACAACCCTGAAAAACTAAAAAGAGCAACAAAAGCAAGAAATGTGTTGAAAATGACAGGGTAATTTTTGAATATTTTTTATAAACTTGTGTATACATAATTCACTTTTCTTTGTTTATTCAACTTATCTTACAACATTTTTATTCAGAATTAAATTTTCTACAGGTTTTGTTTAAAAGTTTTATGTGTTTATTACCCATTTAAAACGGTTACTGTCAAATATAAAAAAACAGGATTTTTTATTCTAATTAATGGTTTTCACCCCATATTTCTCAAAAACTACTGCAGGTATGGTTCTGGGGCATATTTTATTTTATTTTTTGGGTCAAAAAACATAAGAAATCACTATTTCTGTCCCTTAATTAACATCCCAAAAATTTCAGTATGACCTCATTTACCAGGGTAGCTGAATTCTGAGTATCTTTCATTAACCATAACTCGCAAACAAAGTATTTTAGAACTTATGTTTACATGAACTTTTTTCATTATTTTCACAAGTAGAATAGGTTATCATAGTCCAGGGAGAACTTAGTCATAGATCCTGTATACGTTACTCTGGTTAATCTAGTTCTGATCAATTTGATTATTTATATATATATATATATATATAGAGAGAGAGAGAGAGAGTGCATGTTATTATCATTTAACAAAAAATACAATAAATTAAATTCAACAATGTAAATGTGAACTAAAAAATATTTTTTAACACTTTTTAATAAATTACAATGAGCACTAGGGGTTAAGGAATAATTAACAAAGTAAACACAATATTTTTCTGACTTTTAAGGTACAACTGTGTGTCAAATGTACCTCAAATACCAGGTAAACAGTACTTAATTGTATAATTATTTATAAGTGACTTTTTTCTAAAGGAACAAGAAATATACAAAATAACAAAAAAATAAAACAACTTCCAAAAAATACTTGTAAAATTTAATAACACTTCAATTTTGACTTTTTAAAATCAGCAACAAATTAAAAATAAATTATCTATAAATGACAAAAAATTAATTTAGTCATAAATTTAGAGTGTAAAAAATTGAAGAAGAAATGAAAAAGTATTATTTTTATGTAGCATATATTATTTTTCATTAAGTATTATACTATTTTAAAACAGTTTTACGGATTAGATTTATTATTTCTAAAATGTTTAGTCTACATCTCCTAATTTCATTATTATTTAAACTGTGAAAGGTCTACAAAAAGAATGCATGCTTTTTGTAGGCTCACCTCAAAAGACATACATGTAGAAGCCAAAAAACTTGAATACGGATAAAACTAGAAAAAGAAATGTAGAGAAAAACAGCATTAAGTAATTACTAATGAGAGTAAGGTAAAGTTGTATGTACGTATTATTTTTTTACCTCAATCTTGTCAAATAATTTTCTTGACATTCTGTATAAAAATACTATGAATATCAGGATGACTTCAACTTACATATTATCAAGTTTTAACAATCCAATACTAAAAGCGATGACAACAAATAAAGAGTAATTTAAAGGTGTTTATGAAAGTAATATAATTTCTTATTTTAAAACAAATCATTTAGAAAATCTTCAATGGGATACTTACAGAGAAATTTCTAGAAAAAAAAATCATTACAAGCAATCCATTATATGAAGATCAAGGCTTGTATGCAGAGAAAATAAAGTTACATAGAAATAGAGTTGAAAAATTCCTATTTTTTCAAAAGTTGGTTAAATAATAGTTATAATCCTGAAAATGTTTTAACTTCTATAGCATTAACCATACAGCAAAAATGAAAATAAAATGCATACAATATCACTACTTCTATAAGAATCCTGGCAATCTATACGGGCATTTCATTTTATACATTGTCAAGCAAGTGGTACAGACAACCTGAAAATCAAGAAGATTTTAATAAAGAAGAATTTACTTACAACATAAATAAATACATCCAATATAGATGCAACATCATTCATATAAGCTTTTGGTGTAAATCAGCTAATATTTTTAAGGCAAGTTCCAAACTCATAAAAATGACGAACCCATATTCTGCAATTTGTAAAACAGGAGTTGACATCACTCTATAATCAGATGTCTCAAACATCATTTAAATACATGAAAGAGTGGTTACACATATCATAACCCGGTCCAGATATGTGACTAAACTGAGAAAATGCTGTAAAAAAGAAGAAATTATCAAAATGATAAAAATAAGAAGCAAAAAGATATCTATCGCTCTTTCTATTAAAAAAAATCAAACTATTTTGCAACTTATTTCTAGCAGCAAGCTAAAATCTTAATGTTCACTGGTTTGGCCTTATGTACAAAATTTTCCTACAAGGTATAACAAAGCTGTAATAGCAAGGCACTTTCCCCTCTACTTAGAGTAATAGCCAAAGCCATTTATCGTAGTGTAGGGCACGATTGCTTAATTTTCAGTTTGACATTGACGAGTTCAATTCAAAGTACAAATGAAAGTTAAAAACATAAGCTGCAGTACAATGATTGTACATGCGTAATGTGCAATGCCACATTAAAAATTTTTTTTGTGTAATTTTTTATACTGTACCGTAAAATTTTTAAATAAATTCATTCATCGGTTATTTATCGAAAATGTACAAATTGTTTGTACATTGTTTTTTTGTTGCTTGTATAAATTTTTTTTATAAGCATCAATTTGCATTCATTAATGTTTCTGTAAACAAATTCATGGCTGTCTCACTGCTAGCTACAAACATTTGAAATAGTCTAAACATATTAATCATCGAGCTTGGTCTTACTTCCTTCCAATTAATTGTTGGTTTCTTAAAATTGAATTATGTATGAGTCATTTGTTTAGCGGTAATCACCTTTACCAACAAAAGCAAACATTTTAATCCACCAATAAAAGCAAAGAAACATATTCTGTATAGTATAGAAAACACTAAGCACAGTCATTACTTTAAATCATGTGAATTTAAGTAAAAATTATTATGAGAATAAGTTTTTACACATTCATTTTTATTTTATTATTTTTGGTTTTATTTATTTGATTTACATTATGCATATTTGTATAATACCGGATATATTTCAGTGTTTTTTATCATTAGCAGTTTTACATTTGTAGTTATGGAAATTCCAAAACAGGTAGTCATAAAGTTTAACTTAGCCAGATTTGTGATGTCATTTTCATTGTTCATTCTTTTATGAAAAAAGAAGGTTCATGGTAACTAACAAAAGTTCAGGAAACAACAGGAGTTTCTCGCTGTAGTGTTCTGCGAATAATTGAGGAAATACCTCAATTATTCGCAGAAAAAAAAGGCAGCATCCGCTAGTGGATTTTCTATTCCAAACAAAAAACATTTACAAAATAAACTAAAAACAGAAATTGATAACTTTGACAAGTGTGTTATTAGATGAACTATAAATGAATTTAATGTTTCACAAAGTACACAATCTATTATAAAAAGTTTATTAACAGTGGTAAAGAACAAAATACACTTCAAGGGTGGAAAATTGGCTTTGCGGGAAGTTAATAAGACAATTAAGATTTAGATGGAAAAAGATGTGTAATAATAGAAGATTTTTAATAAGAAAAAAAAAAAGATGTTTAGGAGAAACAAATATTATACCTACGAACATTAGAAAAACACAGAGCTGAAGTATGGCCAGTCATTTTTACGGATGAAACGTATGTGCATTCAACACACACAAGGCCATATTGTAGGACGAATGATTCTGATGAAGCATCTGGCTTACTTGTTCTGATTTCAAAGGTCAAAGAGTAATTATCATTCATGCTGGGGGGGGAAATGCTTTTGTAAAAGATGAGTTATTGATTTTCAAATCTGAACAAACGTGTGGCGATTACCATGATAGTAAGAATTATAGAAATTATAAAAAATGGGTTACAAATCAACTCATAAAAAATTTATAAACTTAAACAACATTTAGTGTTAAGTCATTGATTATGCACCATATCACAATCTGGAGTTGAATGGTGCACCGAAATCAACCTCTGAGAAATGACTGAATGGTTACTGAAAAGAACTATTGTTCGATGAAAACCTGTTAAAACCCAAGCTATATAAATTAATTTCAGCCGCTAAATCATGATTTAAAATGTATAAAATAGATGCTTTATTTGCTGAAAAGGGTCACAGTGTATTACGGCTTCCACCGTATCATCTGCATCTCAATCTGACTGTGATGAAATGGGCTGATATAAAAAATTATGTTGTTGATAAAAATGTGACTTTCAAATTGGATGATTATATAGAATTAGTACAAGGTAAAATAGGTGTAATTAATAAAGATGACTGGATGCAAAAATGTCAGCTTGTGCAACAATTAGAAAAAAATTATTAGACTGATCATGTGATTGACCAGGTATCGGAAATTATACTGAACACAGCAAACAATTGTGAAAACCATACAGATAGTAATAGTGAAAGTGAATTCAGTGACAATGATGTTACAGTAATTATGGTAAGTAAATAATGTTACGTTTAATGTTTTTTGCATAGGTTAGTACACTGATTCCTGCCATGAATAAGTTCTTCCACGCATTTGTTGTGTACCTCCCAGAGCTGTACATCTACTTCCCCCTGCAAGCACCTTGCTACAACTGTTCAGCTATAGATTTAAAAATGAAGTACATATTTTAAAAAAAATTATTTTCCTCAAAGAATCTGACAGAAAATTAAATTATTTATATGAAATATGTTAAATCATTCATTTATTTTACTATTAAAGGTTTTGTTTTGTTCTTTTTCAGTTAAAATTATAAAACTAGAAAGATTTAAAACTGAGAATTCACTGCTCTGTCTTCTTTTTATAACTGCATTTGTCAAAATTTTCTGAAAATAGATTCGGTCATCATTACGGTATTAAAAGTTTTTTTTGAAAAAATAAAATTTTTATGACTTTTAGCATTTTATATATTTTAATATTTTACAGGTTGTATCATAAAGTTCTTCCAGGACTTTCATAACCTTTTCTACTCATGAAAGTATTGGAAAAAGTTCATATAAACATGTCCTAAAATACTTTGTTAGTGAGTTATGGCTAGTGAAAGATTTTGCTCGGATTTCAGCTACCCTGGTGAGATGGGGTCCTACTGGAATTTTTAGGGCATTAATTAAGGGTCAGAGTTAATGAATTCTTATGCTTTTTGATCTGAAAAATCAAATAAAATAGGTCCCAGAACCATACCTGCAATACATTTTGAGAAATCTGGGGTGAAAACCAATAAACAGGGGTGAAAAACCCTGCTCTTTATGTTTTGATGTATGATAACTTTGTTAAATGGGTAATAAAGACATAAAACTTTTAAACAAATGTTTCAGACAATTTAATTCTGAACAAAATGGTGTAAGATAGGTTGAATAAAAAAGAAGAAAGTTAGAAAAATTACAGTACTAGAGTACTGTATAATTTTTGTGAAGAAGACCGCATCACACATTGATATTAAATCAGTGTTGAAAATTGCCTCCATCATTTCATGAGTATTTATGATATGTATGAGTGTAAATAAAGTGTAGTCTTGTACATTCTCAGTTCGACTATTCCTGAGATGTGTGGTTAATTGAAACCCATCCACCAAAGAACAGCGGTATCCACGATCTAGTATTCAAATCCATGTAAAAATAACTGACTTTACTAGGACATGAACGCTGGAACCCTCGACTTCCAAATCAGCTGATTTGGGAAGATGCGTTCACAACTAGACCAACCTGGTGGGTTATTTCATATTCTACTACAGCATTATCATTACACACACCCAAAATGAATACTATATCAGCATATTCTTCTGTTGTAAATAAACATGACATTACTTCAATGGCAGAGATCATATTTAAACTAACACTCACAGAAACCCTTCTCTAACAACAGCACAGTTCACAGTACCTGGTAATATTTAATGTACCTAACAGAATGATTTAAACACTAATACAGTATTGCGCATTGTTGATCAGCTGCTGTTACTGACAAGTTTGAAATAATTTTTCATTTATTTTATTTCTGTCATTAATAAAAAAATTATTATATAAGGAATTTTTATTTTACAACTGTTGTGTAATTTCCAGTTTTTTAAATATTTTAACAGTAAGTTTTGTTTTTACAAAACCTTTTTTTCAGATCTCCAAAAAAGATTTGGTTTTTTTTCATTAAATAAGTACATTCTAATAAATGTAGTAACATACTGTTTCTAAATAAAATTCAAATTTTTATAACTTTTCATTGTTTTATTCAACTTATCTTAGACAATTTTCTTCAGAATTAAATTTTCTACAAGTTTTGTTTGTTTATTGCCAATTTAACAAAGTTATTATACATCAAACATAAAAAACAGGGTTTTTTATCCTAATTTATTGTGTTCCCCCAGATTTCTCAAAATCTACTCCAGATAATTTTGGGAATATTTTATTTAATCTTCAGGTCAAAAACCATACAAAACCCCTAATTTTGTCCTTTCATTAACATCCTAAATGTTTCATTACGATCTCATTTCACTGGGATAGCTGAAATCAGAATGGAATCTTTCACTAGTCATAACTCGCAAACTAAGCATTTTAGCACATATGTACTTTTTCCATTATTTTAACATGTACATATATTATGAAAGTCCTGAAGGAATTTGTGATACACTTGTATTCACAAATATTTTGAGAATATACAAATTTTCAGTACATCAAAACATATTTCATTTATATTTCCTCAATAAATGGCAATTTAAAAAAAAATCAGCCAGAAAATTCTTGTTAAGGAGAAACTGGTTTAACCAGGTAATGTCATTATTTATTTCACAAAAATTAATTAAGCAACAAAAAAGAAAAGTACCTTCATAAAAGTGAAGTTTTTTTTCATTAAATAATAATGAAAACTGTTCACTTATTTATTTGTAAAAGCACATACAATATCACCAAAAGACCTTCCTTTACAAATTAAAAAACCATTAATATTCATCTAATTAGTGAAAATAAGTTGAGAAGAAATTAAAAGGCATTACCCATTTATGTACAGTTGGCTATTATATTCTTTAGCTAACACATACAGGTGAATTTTAAAAGTCGGTTTCATTTATTATATTGTAGAATTGTACATTATCACAGTTAATAAAAAATAAAAATGAAAAAAAAAATCAGAACAAAAATTTTGGTTAAATTTTTGTTGAACAAAATGTTAATAAAATTGAACATGTAACATAAAAGCTGACCGTTTTGATCTGCGGAACACATCAAGGCAAGTTTCAAAAAAGTGAGAAAATATTTCTAAAGTATTTCATACTTAACAATAAAGGCAATTTACCTTTCTAAAATAGATAGCTAATTTATTAATTACCAAATGCAGACACAAGCAGATTTTGTTATTAACAGAAACCTAAATTTTTTAAAACAAAAACTGAACTTCAATAAAATATTGATACCCAAAATAATAAGTAGCAATTATTAGAGCACATTTAAAAGAAATAGTAATGCATAAATAAAACATTTGGTCTACATGCAAACCATCTTCTAGTGTATAGGTACTTCTTGAAAGCAAATTATTTTTATCATGTATGTTTAAAAAGTAATCTGAATAAATTTTATTTAATTTAAATTAAAATAACAAGAATTATAATATGTATGTAAGCTAAAAATAATTTTTTAAAGCCTTACAAAGTGTGCGAACATTTACCTCGTTAAATTCCCATAATTCCTGCTAAGTTAACCTTACAATTAATATTAACATGCATGCAAATCACATTATTTAATTGTGTACTATTTTTCTTAATGTAAAAATTACTGAAAGAACTTACCTAGTTTACATGTAGAATTCTTTTCTAGACGGTTGTTTAAATTCGTATAAAATACTCCTAACAGACAGAATAGGTTAAACACAAATAATCAAGTAAACAAAATTTGATGCGGTTTTAAAAACGCCACAAGAGATCATAGACAAATAAATACTATTTACCCTACATGACAACGATATTCAATAATAACACTAATATTAGTTATCAGAAAGAAAATACAGAATTAGATAATATACTATGTAAGTTTTGTTTATTTTCACAAGATCACTTTATATAATGAAAGCAACTAATATTATTATAAACAAATGTAATTTTTCATCAACGTAACACATTTTGATACATCAGTTGTTTTGACGAATTCGCGGCGCGAACCAAGTGGAGGACGAGATAGATGTACTCACAGCAATTACGCTTTTTCCATTCTCTGAACGCATTTAAAAATGAATTTTTTAATTTTAATTAATTGAAATTAAATGAATTTTTTACTAATTACAATCTACCATTGCTTACAATTGGTGTATGTATAGTTATATATCATAAACATACATAATTTCAAAGCGTTATTTATGATGAAGTAACACTTGGACAAGCGATGGTTCATTCCAAAATTGCTACACCTATTTTGAAGGAAATATCTGAAAGTTACTTTACACAAATCTTAAACTTTTTTAAAGAAAAATGTTTATAAATCATACTGTGTGTATGCGTGCGCGAGTAGATAGAAAGCTTAAAATTGCTATAGAGGAATATGGTATAATATAGTAAGTACCACGATACTCCGGTTTTTCCGGATAATCGACCCTTCTGCAAATATTATTTTCAAATTAGACGGTACTTATTTTAATGGAAATACTTAATCATTATTTTAGTTAAAATACGAATAAATTAAACAATTTGTGTTTAAAAAAACCGTTTGAAAATAAAAGTATGTTGCAAAAGGGTTCTGGCTTCGAATTCCAGTCAAGCTCAATATTTTTACACCCTAAAAATTCATTTCATAATTAAAGAGAAAAAAATAACTGGATATGTTATTATAATATGGATATGTTATAATATGTTGTCAATTCAATTTAATATATTATTTAAGATAGATTATGAATATTTGTTTTAGTAGTGCATGATGACGATAAAAGTTCCTTGCGTGCTGTCTGGCCAGCATCTGGTTGCTAGACACGGTTGTTATGTAACCCTTCCTCAGTCCAACCATCTCTCGTTTTACTGTTTAGCTTCTGGAACCACCGTAAGATATTACTTCAGAGGATGATAGCCTGCCTGCATGCGTGCGAGTGTGTATGCATATATATATAAAATAATATATATATTATGTTATTGAAATTAATATTTTTTAAGATTCATATTAGTCCTTTGTAAGTTAAATTATATTTAAATTCTATTAAAGTACAGAATATTAAGATAAGACATAGCTTACTTTAATTTTTCCATGAAAGTACTTTCAAGGATCCCGCATCCTCAGTCATGATTGAAATAATTCTGTTATTGCATATTTAACTGTAAAAATACTAAAATAATGAAAATTGCATATTAATTTATATGAGTACTGCAATATTTTACTTATTAAATTTATAACTTATTATTAAATTTTTGTTAGGTTCTTGTGTAAGACGATCAGTAATAACGTCAATTTGGAATTAAAACTTTTGTAATGATATACTGAACCATCAAAACATTTTCAGTAGTCTTTGTAACTACCAGGTGGTGCTGTTTTTCCTCTTCCATCAACTGATGTTACTGCTGGCAGTTTTCTTTTAATTAGATAAGATTGATGCATATTACAAATGTTGCCCAAAAAATCTTCATAATGTAAACTATTAGTATATTATTGATGTCACAAATCTGTTAACATTGATAACAACCTTGATATTTTAGATGTATACAAAAAACACATCTTAACACTCTTGAAAATTATGGAACATAAATATAAAATGATGTAATAAATGAAAAGACAACTCAAATCACACACACTTAACAACAGTACACCAGTCACTGAAGATAATTGATAACTGTTTAAAATAATTATATTTTTTATATGTTTTATTATATAATACACAGAAAGTTTGAAGTATTCAAATCGTACAAGGCGATAGGTTTGAAAGCTAACAAGAAATTATTGAACCCTGCAATTTCAACTGCATGGGAAGATTTTAATAAAAAAGTAACGCCAATTTTAACTAATTCAAAACCAACTACTGTTGTAAGAATTTTAGAGCTTGGTAAATATATAAATGAACTGCTCATTTCAAGAACACAAAATCCTTAGATTTTAAAAAACAAAATGTTTGTGTTTGTCTGCGTTAGTAACTTTGCGCGTATTAGTAAAAATTTGATCAGTCACTGAAGATAATTGATAACTGTTTAAAATATTTTTTTTTGTTTTATTATACAATTCACAGAAAGTTCGAAGCATTCAGATCAAACAAGGCGATAGATTTGAAAGCTAACAAGAAATTATTGAACCTTGAGTTTCAACTGCATGGAAGATTTTGATAAAAAAGTAACGCCAATTTTAACTAATTCAAAACTAACAGTAGTAGGAATTTTAGAGCTAGGTAAATATATAAATAGACTGCTCAACTCAAGAACACAAAATCCTTTCAGTTGGTGAAAAGAAAAAAGTTAATTTATCCAAGATTATTCAAAATTATACAAGACTTTGCATTCCTGCAACCTCTGTTCCCTGTGAAGGATTTTTTTCAAATGTGAGACAGTTAATAACTAAAAGGCGAAGTAGTCTTACTTCAAAGAATTTCAAAAAATTATATTTCTACATGAAAAAAATGTAAAATACTGTAAAGTTTATTTGAAAAGTATTAATTGATTATTTTAATTTTTACTATTAGTTTTCATTATTTTTTTTTTATAATAGAACCAAAGATTTTTAAAAACAAAATGTTTGTGTGTGTGTTGTGTAGTAATAGTAACTTTGCGTGCATTAGTAAAATCTAGTGGAAACCACAAGACTGTATGCCTGACCTTGTACCCCACTAAATTACATATACATATTTTTTTTAATGAAAAGTACACTAAATTTTATTTCATTAATAACTTCTTATATTTTTTCTTATTTTTTTTTATTGTTATTGAATTGTTATTTATTGTAATTTTTTTTTACAAACAGAGGTTTATAATTAATTATTAATAAATCAATATAGTTAAATTAAAAAAAAAAAGGAGATGTAGTCTGATTTGAACCGATGTGCCTTCCCCTTGATTCAAATATTTCATTAATTGAAATTTTGTTTGGCTCTAAGTCTGGAACCAATGAAAATAAATACCACTTATGATATATCGTTGAAAAGCTCTAAATGAGCTCTTATTAATGCAGAAAAAGTCCAAAATCCAATTTTTTTTCAGATTTTGCACTCTTTTTGGACACTTGGTTCAGTCAATTGCAATCAAAAAGGGACTTGCACAACTAGATGTTTCTAAATCCAAATGTTGTAAGTCGTAAATCCAAAATTTCTAATCATTTTTGAGTTAAGCGAGATACATACGTACGTACGTACAGACGTCATGCCGAAATTAGTAAAAATGGATTCAGAGATGGACAAAATGGATATTTCCGTTGAAATCTGAAAACCGAAATTTTTCGCTATCACAAAACTTTCTTTACTTCGTACAAGAAAGAAAAAAATAGACGGAATGAATGGCTCGCTCAAAAATAAGGTATGGTACAAACTATATTATTTTAAATTATTGATTTTGTCATATATAATTTGATATTGATGTCAGTTCAATAATTTATGTCATGTATACATATAGTGAAATTAGATTAAGATAAATTTTCTAGATATAAAATACTTTTCACGAGTTGAAATTATCTATATATATATATAATAATAATAATAATAATAATAATGATATATAAATTAATTGGCTGTCGTTTCGTTTGTAGTTAGTGATTAAACATATAAAATGTGTTTTGGGGCTTACAGATATAATTTAATTTTTTTAAGATTAATTCAGTTAAATAGCACAATTAATGAAAATATCTTATCAAGCAGTGATAAATTTGCCGAATGTTTAATAAACATTAGTAGTGGTGATGCAATAAGTTATAAGTCATGTGAAAGGATATAAAGTAAACAAAGCGAGCTAGAATTTGGTATGGTAAGAGGATCCTCACCTCAAAATAAGCATAAGAAAGGTTGCTATGAATCGAATCGAAACTGAGAAGGATTTGGTTTCCCATCGTCTATTCAGTTGATTGTTGAGAATCGTATCTCGATTATTTCGTTCAGAATAGAGAATCTAATCGAAGGAACGACTCGTTCACGAATTTCCCATAATTAGTTAACAGATACTGTATTTGTAAGATTGTGAATTTCATGGAAAAATGTTGTCTTTAGGTAGCCGTCTTGTAAATGTATTTAAGCAATCTGCAAAGAGAGTTTTAGGTAATGAAGAAGTAAGTGTCATATACTGTAGTTCCGTTAAGGCACGTTTAATGTAAACTGGACTTTATTTCATAAAATAGTTAATTTTATCTTTTCAAGACCGATTGTTTTCTCCGTAGAAATTTTAGAAGGAAAATAAATATATATATGGCAATATTGATTATTAATTAGGTTATTCTGTATTAGATTTTTGATTTCTGCAATTTCCTACTTCTCACTTTAAGGTTAAGAGGTTATACAGCATCGGGGTTATGTTACAGGATGAGTTTTACTTGACAGCTCGGCAACTTAAATAAACAATAAGTTCCTGGGATAAAAATTTTTTAGATTTATGTTATTACCGTAACCCTTTCTTTATTTAAATTTTAAGATAAATTACTTTATAAAAGAGGACGCTTTTCCTCATTTTAACTTTGAGGCAGCCATCAAAATGTTATCATTCTTAAATCTAATTTTGCCTAACAGTTTCCGATTTTCCAAAATAGATTGATCCCAGAAGAGCGAGAAACCACAGTGTTCAAGTTTTTTAATTAATAAAATTGTATGCTCTACCAAATTGAAAGCTTTGCTCAGGCAGTAAAAACAAATTCCCAGGGTTAAATCAATATTGTAAATACCACTTAATATCAGAAAATGCTAACTAAAAATCTTGCTTTGTAAGAAAAATATAGATTTCAGAAAATAAAGCAATCTTACCTAACCAATTGCGATTAATTTGTTCTTCAAAAAATCGTACTACTTTGTGATATCAAAGCACCCTGCCTGTGGATTTCATAAATTTTGAAATTTTACATCACAACAATAAATCATCTAATTCATTTTCAACCAATTGGAAATCCCATTGATGGTCTTACTGGATCTATTCATGTTCTTCCTAACCTATGAAAATGAAATTATGGTGTATATCTGGCAAGCCAAACAGTATCTGTAACCAACCTGCATAGTGTAACATGGCAAGTACAAGGTGATTACTGTTTTGTATATAATCTTAAGACTAGATATAGTAAGTGTTTGAGGTATGGTTGGAGCTGTTCTCTAGGTCACCATCTCCCTTTATTCTTCTAATGAGTTATAGATTGATGCAAAGATAATGGATAAAATGTAAATTGTCTGAAAAATAATTAAAACGATTGTGTATTATACTATTTAAAATTTAAATATTAAAAATGCATTTCATGTAATGTCTCACATTTAGTATTATAAATCACCATTAATATACTTCATTAACTATTAATTTATCGCTTTTAAAATGACAAAACTGAACAATTTGCTTAGAAACACAAAAATTTCTTCAAGTAAAAAAATGCTGCACAGTTAAAAATTTACTCAAAAACATTTTATTAAAAATGAATATTTTTCTTTGTATATTTTTTGTTAATTAATTTGTCTTCTGAATTTGTATATGGGAATGTTGACTGTACATTTTTGTAATTCATTTCTCTATTTCAATCTATTATTTTTGGGTTGCCTATTCAAAACATTTGGTATCAAAGTTTTTTTTTATGATATGCTGCTAAATTTAACCTTATTATTTGTTACTGTTCCTAGAATATTCTGAACAGTGGGATACAACTATTTTACATAAGTTTTGGGGTTTTTTATTTTATATTCATTTTTAATTCTGTAGTGTAAATAACATAAATATAAAAAACTATCTGCAGTAAAATATCAATGCAGAATCAAGAAAAAATCCATTACCCAATACAAAGTAAATATTAAATTAAATTTGTATGTAGCAAAATAGAATTTTATATATATTTATATATATACCGACAATTTCCTACAGATGGAGAGGTCAACAAGGGTCACTTGTCAGTCACAAAGATCTCCTACCTTAATGATGGATTTCTTTTTTTGGGAGGGTTATTAAAGATAAAGTATTTTCAAGAAAACAATGAACTGCTGACGATATGATTCAGTTATTAAAGAAGCACACCAAGAAATGAATGAAAACAAAGTATGCTCAATGTAAAATCTTGACTACAGTAGTATGTGAATGCAAAAAGCAATCAACTTGAATACTAAAGATATTGTTTTTAATTGCATGTTTTATGCGATCCTTATTATTACTTAATAAAATAGAATTTTCTTTTTTTATATATATAGCAAAATAGAATTTTATATATATATGTAAAATATACATATACATACTGGTGGGGGAAGAGGCAAAAGTAAATGTGTGTGAAAGGTGTAAATAAAAAATATAAGTTTTATTAAGTAAAAGAAGAAGAAAATTCTATTTTTTCAAATGGTTTGGCAATTTATTAAAAATGGGTATGGTAGCATAATAAAGCCCTGTCTTACAAGCCAAAGTATTGTGTTGATTTTACAAAAACTGTTCCATTGTCATTGTTTAAAAGACAATGGAACTGTGGATAGTGTAATTTTTTAAGAAGAAGCAACTATTCTGTTTTGCAAAGATTGCACATTCATAAATATAAACACAAGGGTATGTTGTTAATACGTTTAATTTTGTAAATATAGGTTAACATGATTATGTAGGCGTAATAAATAATGATGACAAGCTTAGCATTTTATTATGGTGCTTCAGAGCAAAACAGTACAGCTTGATTTTGTTACAATGAAATCATATTGATCATCTCATGAGAACTTGTTATATAATAAAACACCCAGAAATTTTGGTTTGTGGGCAACAGAAATACTGTTGTTTTCATTAATGGAATTCTATCCACATGATGAATGGTGTTACATCTGCCTGGGAATTAGGTTTCCTAATTCCCAGGAATATATATTGTTCTTATAAAATATATTTTTTAGACTCTGTTATAGAGTTCAATTTTAATACTACAGTTTCTTAATAATAATAATAAGTGTTAGTTATATTAACCAAATATAAAGATTGATATTACTATGATTAAAATTTCTTTTTGGTGAGTTATTAATTTAAATTCATTTATTAGTTTTTTTTCTATTATTTTTATTATTATATTTATTCGAGATTTTTTGGTTCAGTATCATTTTGGTAGAATTATTGTTGTTATTATTATAATTATTCAATTTCTTTGTAACAGTTTAGTTATTGGATCAAATGTTGAGAATAGTCTAGTTATCATTTTCAGTTAATATTAAATTTTATTTTTATTTTTTTTATTTGTATTTAGGTTAGTTATAAAGAATAATTTTGTTATGTTTATTATGATTGTGGCTGTTGTTATTATTAATATGATGTTTCATATAATAGGAGATATTTGTAGAATCAAGATGCACATAAAATGTATTTTTTATTTGACAGTTAAATGTTTTTTTTAAACTAGCTTCTTTCATTAAGAGTATTCGATGTTTACTATATTTTGGTTTAAGAGACCATTACTTTCTTTCAGTAACTTAATGTTTATTAATTTTATGTTTTTATTCATTTAATGAATGATTTTATATTAATTCTTTCTATAGTGATTGGTATAAATCTGTGATTTATTCCACAGATTTCTGAGCATTGTCCAAAAAATACTCCTGGGTTTTTAGTTATTAGGCTGATTTGGTTAAGTCGTCCTGGGATTGCGTCTATTTTTACTCATATTGATGGAATTGTTCAAGAGTGGATTACGTCAGATGATGATACAATTATTCGAATTTGTGTTGAGAATGGGATAATTATTCGGTTATCTACTTCAATTAGTCGAAATGATGATAAGTCATTTTGTGGTTTTATATATGATTCAAATTCTATTTTTTTAGAGTCTGAATATTCATAAGATCAGTATCATTGATGTCCAATTGTTTTAATAGTAATTGATGGTTTAATTACTTCTTCTATTAGGTATAAGGTTTTAATTGATGGAATAGCAATAAAAATTAAAATAATTGCTGGTATTGTTGTTCAGATTGTTTCTATTATTTGATTTTCTGTTAATATATTATTTGATAATTTATTTTTTGTTATTGTTGCTATTATAATTGTTACTGTTACTGTAATAGATAATAGAATTATTATAGTGTGATCATGGAAATTTAATAGTTGTTCTATAATTGGTCTGGCTCTATTTATTATGTTAAATTTTATTCATGATGATATTTCTAAGGAAATTTTTTTAATTTATTAATGAATTTTAAGTTCATGGCAATTTTCTGCCACTCTTAGAATGGCTTAGATACTAGTGGTAGTTCATTAAAAGAGTGTTCAGGGGGTGGTGTAATTGAAAATCATTCAATTGAGGATGATTTATTGTTTTTAAAGATTGTAATTCGTTTAAATGCTATGGCTTCTCATATGATGAATATGAATATTATAATTCTGATTATTGAAATTAATGATCCCATTGATGAAATTGTGTTTCATGTCATGTAATTGTCTGGGTAATCTGAATATCGTCGTGGTATTCCCGCTAGGTCTAAAAAGTGTTGTGGGAAGAATGTTAGGTTTACTCCTAAAAATATGGTTGAAAATTGAATTTTTAATCATTTTTTATTTATTCTTATACCTGTTATTAGTGGAAATCAGTGAATGATTCTTGCTATAATGGCGAATACTGCTCCTATTGATAATACGTAATGAAAATAGGCTACAACATAGTATGTATCGTGTAAAATTACATCAATTGAAGAGTTGGCTAGAATTACTCCTGTTAATCCTCCAATAGTGAATAGGAATACGAATCCTATAGATCAAATTATTTGGGGTGATTTTTTTTTTTGTTATTCCTTGTTTAGTGGCCATTCATCTAAAGATTTTAATTCCTGTTGGTACTGCAATAATTATAGTTGCAGAGGTAAAGTATGCTCGTGTGTCAATATCTATACCTACAGTAAATATGTGGTGTGCTCATACAATAAATCCTAAAATACCAATTGCTAATATTGCATAAATTATTCCTAGATGACCAAATGTTATTATTTTTCCTCTTTCGTTTGTAATAATATGTGAGATTAATCTGAATCCTGGTAAAATTAAAATATATACTTCTGGATGTCCAAAGAATCAGAATAAGTGTTGATACAAAATTGGGTCTCCCCCTCCTGTGGGGTCAAAAAATGAAGTATTAAAGTTTCGATCTGTTAATAGTATTGTGATTGCTCCAGCTAATACTGGTAATGATACTAGTAGTAAAACTGCTGTAATTAGGACTGATCAACAGAAAAGGGGTATTTTTTCTATAGTTATTCCTTTTGGTCGTATATTTATTGTTGTTGAAATAAAATTAATTGCTCCTATGATTGATCTTAATCCTACAATGTGAAGAGAAAAAATAGTTAGGTCTACTGAAGGTCCTGAATGTGCAATTTGGGCTGAGAGAGGGGGGTAAACAGTTCATCCTGTTCCTGATCCTGACCCTACGATTGATCTTGCAATTAAAAGTGAGATTGATGGTGGTAGTAATCAAAATCTTATGTTATTTATTCGTGGGAATGCCATGTCTGGTGCAACAATTATTATAGGAACTAGTCAGTTTCCAAATCCTCCAATTATAATTGGTATAACCATAAAGAAAATAATAATGAATGCATGTGATGTTACGATGGTATTATAGATTTGGTCATTTTTAATTATTGATGCTGGTTGTATTAGTTCTAATCGGATAATTATTCTTCTTATTGTTCCAAGTAGTCTAGCTCAGAGCCCAAAAATAAAATAAAGAGTTCCGATATCTTTATGATTTGTTGAAAATATTCATTTATTCATGAAGAATGGGATGGCTGATTTAGGTGATAGATTGTAAATTTATTTAAGGTTTTAAACCTCTCATTATTTGTCTTGTATTCAATTATGATTCTATATTGCAAATATAGAGGTGCATTACTTGCTAAGGCTTATTTATAATAATAATTTTAACTTTGAAGGTTAATAGTTTTTTTAACTTAAATCCTTCTTTTAGTTTAATTTAAAAATTATTATTATTGAAATTCCTATTAAATTTAAGATAATCGGGATAATTGATTCTTTTTTTTTTATTTTTTATTTATTTGATTTGGTTATTGTAGGGATTATTATGTTTAAGTATATGAATGTTGATATAATTGATGAAATTAGTATAATTAATGGAATTGTTGGTGCTATACAAATTGTTGATTTTATAATTATTCATTTTATTAAAAATCCTGTAGTTGGAGGTATACCTCTTATTGATAATGATGAAATTATTAGGGATGTTTTTGTTAAATTTGTTTGAGTATTGATTTGGTTTAAAAAATTGATATTATTTTTTTGAACGTGTTTATTATAGTTAAGTTGATTATGGTGTATATAATTAATAGAAGAATAAATTGTTGTTTTGAAATTATTAATGAAAAGATTATTACTGGTGAATTTGAGATTGATGAGTATGCTATTAATTTTTTTAGTGATGTTTGTTTTATTCCTGAGATTGGTGCCATAATTATTGATATTATTATTAGTTTAATTCTGGTTATTTGGGTTGCAATAATTGTGGGAATGATTTTTTGTATAGTTATCATTATTATACATATTTCTCATCTTATTATTTGTATAATTCTTGGTACTCATAGGTGAAATGGGATTATACCTATTTTTATTAAAATTCTCATTATTATTAAAATTCTTTCATTAATGGGGCAGTTAATGATAGCATTAGTAATTATTGAGGTTATTATAATTGATGAGGATATTCTTTGAATAATTAAATATTTTATAGATTGTTCATTTATTTTATTTCTTTTTTTTAAAAGGGGTAGAAAAGAAATTAAATTAATTTCTATAGATATTCATGAGAATATTATTCTGTTGGAGGATATTGTTATGATAATTCTTATGGTTATTGTTGTGATAAATATTGTTTTTGATAAATTTATTTTAATTAAAAAGAGAATTTATTCATCGATGGGGTATGAACCCATAAGCTTAATTTAGCTTATCTTTTTGTAAAAGGATGTGTGATGCATTAAGAATTTTGATTTCTTCAGTTTCAGTTTAATTCTGGATTTTACAATTTAGCATGAGTGAGGTTTCACTTAATTTACTTCATCAAAGTAATCCTTTAATCAGGCATCTTGCTTGAGTATAAAAATCCATTGTTTTTTTCCTTTTTCTTTTTTAATATCATTTTTTTTTATACGGTACATTATTTGCTTATTTGGTTTTTTTGCAATTTTTGATTTTTGAGTTTAATTTTTCAACAAAAATTACCCTTAAATCATTCTTTTGAAAATTTTTAAATTTATCATTAAAATACTTCTCCTTCGCTTTTCGTATTTCAATATTAATTTTATTTCTATATAATATGTAATCTTTTCGAATTTCCAGGTTAGCTGGTGCTTTTTTCCATTTTTTGAACAGTTTGTCTCTATACTTTATTTTATTTAGAATGTCATCCGTCATCCATAGTTTTTTTCTACTTTGAATTTTAATCCTATCAGTATTTCTGCGAACTAAAGAACTGTTATACACAGAATTAATTATATCAACGAATTTCTCATATGCAGATGGATTATTATCCATCTTATTACCTAAGGTGTCATAATTTATGCTATCTAACTTATATCTAATTAAGGCATTATCTAAGTAAAATGAACCAAGACTGTCATCCATCGATCGTCGGGATGAATTCTTGTACAACAGATCTGCTATTGTCACATAGCGATCAGAAATTTTAGTTTCAATTACTCCAGAAAAAACGTATCAGGAAAGCCTCTAATAAAAATGTGATCTATAC
This sequence comes from Lycorma delicatula, assembly GCF_047948215.1. Classification (NCBI taxonomy): domain Eukaryota; kingdom Metazoa; phylum Arthropoda; class Insecta; order Hemiptera; family Fulgoridae; genus Lycorma; species Lycorma delicatula. Next base: position 9,223,263 of record NC_134461.1, read on the forward strand.
AAGATCTAACAATTACCCCATCTCTTATTTCCTCCCTCGTTATATCAGATATGCAACACATGAATCCCGTTGTATGTAATAAGGTTTGATAGTAACTAACTACAGTATTTTTCTTAGTAAGATCAATGTTCATATCTCCGATTAAGACCGCATTATTATTATTACAATTATGAAGAATATTTTCAAGATCATGTAAAAATTCATGAACATTTAAATCTGGCGGTCTGTAAAAGCATATTATCGTAAAATCATCGGTCTTAACGCCCAATTTCACTGAAACCTGAATGCATAATAGTTCACAACTTGAGACAGTCAAATGCAACATTATTCTTTCAGCACTGAGTGTGCTACGACAAATAATTAAAATACCACCACCAGACCTAATATTCCGGACACAGTGATAGGAGTCATAGCCATTAATCTGATAAAAATTAATTAAACTTATTTCATTATCCGTAATGTTTATTTCCGTGAGAACTATCAAATCTACGTTACTATTACCTAGGTGAATCAAGAATTCATCCCGATGACCGCGAATAGTCCTAATATTTAAATGAAGTATACTCAGTTTCGATAAACAAGAGTAATCTTGCGAAAATTCGTCTAGGTTCGAGTAGTAATTATCAATAGCCAAAAACCGGCCATTAAAAATATTATTTTCATTAATGCTTTCCATTTCAATAGGGATTCGAAAATATGTCTAAAACGCACAGATTACATAAGCTATACAGATTATAAGATTATACAATTTGTAAACATAATAAAAACATTTTATTTAGAAACATATAAATTTTATTTGTAAAGACTAATTTAATACTAATCGTTGTTATGACTAATGTCTTATCTACGCAAAAACACAGCATAACCGTTTTTGTTAAAGGGGTTAAAGGTTAATCGGGCAATAAATAATTAACTAGGAAGTCAAATTTATTCCACACTCTAAAAGTACTATATACGGAGGTAAGGAAAGTACGGTTAATATGTTAATATTAATTTTAGTATAAAATTAATATTTTAGATAATTTAAAAATCTTTGGTCTTAAGTCGTCAGTCGGACACCAATCCGTTACACACTTTCCGGTACCCAAGCCGAGAATCGACCCTCGGATCTTCGATTTTATATCGACAAGTACGCCTTTGCCATCGATGAGATGATAAATTAAATTCATTTTTAGTTTTACTGATTTCAATTTCCAAGCAATATTTTTAGTTTATAAAATAATATTGAGTTTCTAACCTAGAAAAATAATTTATTAAAAAATGTCACATTCATGCCTCTACATTTTTATAATTTAATTGTACGATTGACTACAAAAATTATTTTTTTTAGATATTTTAATTTATTTTCACTTTTTATTTAAAAAGGTACTACTAAAAAAAATAACAAATCTACCTTAATGAAACTAGACTATTTTCATGTAACCCAATACAATACTTAAAACGTAGAGAAGCAGCGGTACATTTTTATTCGTCTGTTACTACTGGAGCAAATGTCAAACCTCTTTTGCACATTTCCTTGATTTTTTCTTTCATTCATAAAATAATTTATGAGTAAAAAATGTAAAGAAAAGTCTATGCTGGAATTGCTCATAAAAATAACATGCATTTTACAAGTAATTCATTGTAATTTTACATACTTAAAATGTATAATCTTTAATCGAACTCTCTAGTTCGATTTTTTCTACAAAATTGTTGTTCATTTTATGAAAAAAAAAAGATTAAAATATATCATTTGTTATTAATTTTGTAAAAGTGCTGTTTAAGAAAGAAATAATCTTTTGGTAGAATAACTCAACAGGCCTAATTACTATACATTCGACACAGACTGGAGACTGTATATAACACATCGTTTCCTGAAGAAAGAGGACATTAATTAGTTGCATTTTTTCTTATGATTGTGATAAATTTTAACCGTCTGTGGCATAGATGGCACTAATAAGAACTTCTGTCTCTCTCTGATAGTAATGGTGCATATATAACCTTACCTGTTGTGAAAGAAATGAAAATATCATTTGTACTACTGAACACCATTTCCATTTCAGTAAGTTAGTACATTGTTAGGCAAAAACGTGTACTATTTAGCTAAATGAAGTGTGTAACGGAAAACGGCTTCATTCCTCACTCGTTAGCAATTAGGTAGACGTAAATTAATAACAAAGCCTTTTCGGACATGAGTTTGTATTAACTTTTTTCCCTATCTTAAGCTCTAGAATCAGTTTCCAAATTATGTACTTTTCCTCCTGAATCATTCTGTATACAGAATGATTTTATATATATATACATAGAGAGAAAGATTACATTTTATAAAATTATTATTTTTTTAATATTTTCCATAATTTATTATAAGATATTTTCTCAATTAAAAGTTGTAATAACATTAACATTACAAATTCGATGCGGTGATGAACGTTTAAAAAAATGTAGATGGGATTACTCTCCCTTCAAAGTGAGAAATAATTTTTGTTACTTTATGAAATAATTTTATTTCATAGAATCAGTGGATAGTACATAAAAAATATAATAAAAATTAGAATTAAGTTTGATTTGGTATATTTATTTCTTTAATTGTTTTCTTATAATATTTAAGAGAATTATAAGGAATAAATATGCCGGAGGTTGGACATTTTTCAGTCTTCTTGAGAAGTTAGGTCTTATAAATAAATTATTTCTACAATACCTCTTCTTCGGTAAGAAATTAATGATTTCTCTTTTCTATCAACACCAACACACACACACCCGCGCGCGCAACACTCCCCCTCACACGATTTCTCTCACTCATTCACTCCCCCTCACTCACTCACACGCGCGCGCGCGGTTAGAAAATTCTCGCGCCCTCTGAGGAACTTCTTCGCTACTAACTCGTGCCTTTCACGCTGCAATGTAAATCATATTTTAATAACTAATTACACGAGTCTATTATAATATAATTTATATTAAATTATAAATGCCGATCGTATGTGAGATTCAAACTCGGGAACTTTCGGACGAAATGCAGTTATTCGACGTCGACAAACGGTTTACTTGATGCGTGTTCATCAAGTATAACGTTATATATTTTGTTCTTATAAATATAAAAGAATTATACAAATGTGGGTTGTTTATTACATTTAAGGCAACATTATTTCATTTATCTGGCCGTTTGTTATTTTTATTATTATAAACTTAAATATAATCCGAGTTAATTAAACGTTTTGAGTAACTGTTTTATTCTTAAACGCAATTTTATTTTATAAATAAGTTTATAACATTCTATCATATTAAAAACTAAGACTGTTGTGAGACTAGTAAGTGCGTAATAATCTGTATAAATAGGCACATTGACAAGATGTCTACATCTTGTTAATTTTTTCTTTAAACCATAAGACTTCGCAACTGTTAATATACGTTTGGATTTATACTTTTTATGACTAACTGTTATTTATAAAGTAACATCGATCAGTCATATAGTTGTTAGTACGTCGGCTTCTAAATCTGCCGGTCTCGGGTTTGATTCTGGGTAATAATTTTGCTTTTTTAAATATCTCATATTTAATTTAAATTAAAATAACAAGAATAAAAATATATTTCGCTAAGCTAAAAATAATCATTTTTGCCAAACAATTCATTAAATTCCCATAATTCCTGCTAATGAGTTAACCTTTTGTAATTAATCACATTATTTGTGTACTATTTTGCTTATTACAAAATATTTTATTGAAAGAACTTACCTAATTTACATGTAGAATTCTTCTCTAAATGGTCGTTTATATTCGTGTAAAACACTACTATATATACTGAAAACAAATAACGTATAAGTAAACAAAATTTGATACGGTTTTAAAAACACCATTAGATCGGAAAGAAATAAATATCATTTATTGTACATGACAACGTTAATCGTTCGTTAATACTACTTATATTAGATTAATAAGTTATCAGAAAGAAAATATTAGATAATATTACAATCTAAGTTTTCTTTATTTTTACTACATCGCTGTATATTATGGAAGCAGCTAATAAATAATATAAACAAATATAATTTTTCATGAACGTAATAAATATTTTGACACACGCAGTTGTTTTGACTAATTGTAGCCGAACCAAGTTGAAGGACGAAATAGTCGGATACAGTCACAGCAATTACGCTTCCTGATCAATTCTATCTGTACACTCCCTTTTACATACACCAACACGTACAAGTTACCGCAGTTAGTAAATTTTTTTCTCCGCTCTATCCGTAGTTCAGACCCATCTTTTTATTTTATTCTGTTAGGTTTTTTTTACTATTATTTTCTTATTAATCTGCATAATTAATTTTAATTTTCTAATTAATGTTTTTATATTAAAATATTTTTAAACTTTTTTTAATATAATATATTTAAAAATGTATTTTTTAAATGTAATTAATAATTTTTTCACAAAAAAAAAACAAACGGATTGATTTCTTACAGACATTCGATTTGGTTTGCTTTAATTCTTATTTTCAATTAGAATCGCATTATCTTAGGTGAATTTCAATGGTTTTCTGAGAAAAAGAAATTTTGACTATAAAAAAGTAATCGGGTTTATTTAACTATGTTACTTTCCAACCTGTTAACTGCCATCTGTGATCGGAATTAAGTAACGTTTAATGATTTTACAGTCTAGGAACTCTTTATAACCGTATTTAAAAATATATAAAGTTTCATATCATTAGTAAATATCCTCGATGAATCGGGAGCTAAATTAGACGGTTCTGAAACCTCTTCAAGGTTTGTTATTTCAAAAACAAAACGTTAAATTTTTCAACGAATAAAACCTATCTATATTTAATTTATTCTGTAGTAAAAAGATTACGTACATATGACAATCTGCCATCGTTTAAAACACACACATACACACACACACACACACACACACACACACACATACACACACACACACACACACACACACACACACACACACACACACACACACATACACACACACACACACACACACACACACAAGATTTTATTAACCTCCCTTTAGAGACTATTGAGTGCGATATTAAACTCGAAAATCGTCTTTTTCCTTTCCTTATTTATACAAAATAAACAAACTACGTATCATATAAAATAGATTATGAATATTTGTTTTAATAATGCGTATTAAGATCACAAGTTCCTTCCCGCGCTGTCTGGCCAGCGCCCGTTGTTGAACACAGTTATGTAATATTACTCACTCCAGCCGACTACAAAGGTTCAAGGTTAACAGTCTGACGCGCTTTAATAAATAAATCCCTTACGCGATAGAGAATTGAGTTATCTTATAAAACAATTAAATTAAATGAAGTCAAAAATATAAAATAAGACACGCAACTTTTCGCTTTACGTTTGCTGGTTTTTATTTAAACCGTTTGATGGTTTTTATTTATTTATTGATTTTTGAATTTGTTGTCGCCTTAAGAATTATTTTTATGTGCAGATTAAGAATAAAATATAAAAAACCGCTAATTGAAAGAGCGGAACCCAGTATCTTCAGTTTTTTTTTAATCTGGTTAGCATGTAGATTTGTAAGTTACGTCTAAATTGAGACCTCTCCAGCGTATCCAATCGGTTCCTTATTAACATTTTTATTATGAACTTATTTACAGATGATTTACGTCAGTAAATCTGAACTGTAGGAAGAATAAATCGATTCCGTATCTAATATTTATATGAATATAAGCGATCTGAGACAGAAGCATTACGCAAGTAATTCTGTGCGGCAACTAACAATCAACTACAGTGTCTTAACGTTATGAATAAATTTTTTTTTTTTTTTTTTTAATTATAAGCATATTACGCTGCTGCAAACCCTCTCCAAGCTGAGAAAAAACCTTAGATCTTCAGACTACGAGTAGTGTTCTTTTAACTGGCAATACCCAGATAGGCATTAAACATGTGAGCTTAAGTCCAAGCCAAGAATCGAACCCAAAACCCTCAGTATATCATTCGGTTGTTCTATTACGGAGGTGACAAAATAGATTACAAAAATCCGACATCCGACAAAATTTAATTCCATGTCACTCAAAGAACTTTCAATATAATTTTTGGATTAAACTGTTTCGTTCATTGAGAGCCAGGTATTAGTTAAAAACGACGAAATATATTTTAAAAGATCTAAATAAAATAAAATTAGGCTTTATACGTATAATAAAGTGAACTAATAAATAGATCTACGGGTGTGTGTACGCTCTTACACACCCATTCGATTTGGATATTGTAGACGGGCCGAACCGTGAAATTTAGAGATAATACTAATCATTCATTACCTCCTTGCGTACTGTTCGTGGTTTCTATAATTTACATCGTAAAAGATGCGGTTCTGTTATTTTTCTTTTTGAGAAGATGACTGTTCGTCTTCTCAAAAAGAAGCAAATCTTTTGTTCATCTTCTCAAAAAAAAACTGCAGTTCCAGATATCGATCGAATCTGGAACTTTTAGTCTAGCAGGTAAGGTAGCCAGCGCTACCTCTTCTCTAATAGCATGTAGGTCGTGTTACATCTAAAAAAGAAAAGATTAATAATACAATTTTTTTTTTAATTCCTGAATGATATTTAAAAAATATAGTAACATTTAATAACAAAATTGTACGTGCGCGCGCGTGGGGGTCCGTATTTACATGTAGTATATATATATATATATTTTTTTTTTTTGAGGGCGAAAAACGGTTGAACGTTATCATCGCCCGGATGTACTATATATTGAGCTTGATTACATATATACGTATATTTTACGATTATACGATAGACATATATACGATTAGATTACGTATATAAACTGATTATACGTATTTAAATAATAAGTAAAAATCTCGTTATAACCCCTTTGTGTACGGTTGGCTGTTGTTGTAATATGTCCATTTATAGTTTTAAGCGAAAATTTATTCTCTTTAATATTTTATCTAATTATAAGTTGGGCAAGACCGATAGTCAATTTTAAAAACAATTTAATATTAGACGACATGTAATGGATGGTGAATGACAGTTTGCGAACCAAATTTTAGATATAATATTTTTTTCATTATAATTTTTTGTTAAACTAGCGGATGTCTTTCGATGACGTCGATTCCGTAGTGGGGGGAAGATGAGTCTAACTAAAGAAATTCACCGAGTTGCTTTGTTTTGTGGTTAGTTATTGGCGGGAATTATCGGTAGATAGCCGACTGAATACGTAATGCTTCCAGTTAATATTGACGTCATCCAATTTACATCTTTTTACTGAGATATTTCTTATTACTGATTAAGGTGAGTTGTATTTATTTTTTTAATATTATTGGCAGTTTTATTCTGTGTATGTGTTATTCAAATTATTTATTAGATTAAAAATGTTAGAACCCAATTTACTCTCGTCTAATTTTACAAAATAAATTTAATAATAATACATTTGTTTATTTATCTCTTAATAGCGGCTAAACAGTATCGAAAAAATAAACAAGTTATATGTTTGTAAGAGTATTTCGTGAGTGATATATTAGATGTATTTCGTGTTAAATATATTATGTTTTAAGTCGGGTAACGAGAATGAAGCTAAGAAAATAATTCGCATCTGTATCGTTATAAAGAATATACCGGAGAATATATTTAAGAATAATATATAATAAATATAAATAAATATATAATAAATAATATATAAGAATAATATATAATAATATATTTAAGAATATATTTACTGGAGTCCTGGGTTCGACACCTAAATAGCTTACCGTTTATTCACCGATCTCAATTAATGTCGTTAAATATTCATAAATGAATGTCTCGGGAGTAACACAAAAATTTGAAAAAAAATATTTTTTGATAGGAAAGAAAGTAACAAATAATCGTTTTAATAAATTTGTAAAAATATTTTTAGAAATTTATCGGCGTAGTTTTTATTTAACATATATATATATTTAATAATATAAGTAAGAAAGGAAAAAAAAAATAGGTAGTGAGTTTGTAGAAGGCAACCAATATTTTATAATATGAGTTCGACTCCCGGTATAATCGTGTATCATCTTAATAATTATGCGTACATAATATTTAAAGCAGAAATTATTCGTAAACAGTACAACGAGATATATACAACAAATAGTTCATTACAGATTTTTATATTTAACATTTCCCGTGTTTAATTTATATTTTTTAAGCTAAATTAAAAAAAAAAATCACAAAATAGTCGATCATTCTTTTAGAGGAAAACTATTTTTAAGAAAGTTTTAATGACCCTCAGATCGATCGGTTGGTAAATTAACCGACTGATATACCGAAAATCCTGGTTTCGAATTTCGGCATTCCTTATAGGTTACAGTTCATTTAATTCATTACGTACAATAATAAACGACGCGAAATAAATAAATTACAAAAAAAACTATGTTTGTTTAGCTGATCAAAGGAGCGATGAAATTTAAAAACAATTGAAGTAACATAATTTAACGGTGTACTCGTATTTTCGAAATAAAATTCTATACGCGTAATTTTTTATTACTACAAACGACGTTGTAACTTTTCTTCTCGTCGGCAAAAACCTTAACGGTCAATTTTTTTTATTACAAAGTTTTTGTAAAAATGCACTTTGAGTGAGAAAATTGAAAAAATACAAACATGTTTAAGTAGCCCACCGCATACAGCGAGAGAGATTGACGGAGGGGGAGAGTGAGAGAGTGACTGGGAGAGAGAGTGGTCGAGTGAGAGACAGAGCGGGTAGTGTGAGAGAGATTTGGTGGGAGAGGGTGCGAGGGCGATGGAGAGAAATTGAGAGAGGGGTTGGTAGGGGGATCAGTGATGGAGAGGAAGCGAGACAGAGGGTCTCTCTCTCACTCTCTCTTACTTCTCTTCTCTTCTAATACTATTCTTAATACGGAGTGGTATTATATTAACACAGCTCTAACATTGTGACTACAACAGGTGCTGCTATGTTGCCAATTTACCTGTCTTTTCCTTCCCCCCTGGCCCTTTGGCCGCCAAGATCGGCATCAGGTAAATCACTGCGTTTGAGTTATTCAACACTTTTACATAGAATATCTTCCAAGCTAACCAGTAAGGAAGATGAATGAAAAAAATAATTTTTAATATTTTTCGTAAAATTTTTATTATTTATTTTTTTTAAAATTTAATAATAAATCATATTATTATTTTACTATTATTTATATTTATATATTAAAAAAAAAAAAAAATAAAAAAAAATAAATCGTGTTAAATTCTTTGTTTGACAACAAGGTCAATGAACTTTGATATTTATCGTTTATGTATTAGTGTTAAAAACTTAAAAATCATACTTGATAACTTTTTTGTTTATTTTAATTTTTTTTATGTTGTTATAATACAATTAGTAAAATAATCACTGATTTTATACATCCGACTCTTGGTTAACCGGACTTACATATTTTATTTATCCGTAAAATTTACATAAACTATTGCTTGTTTAAGTACTCGAATTATCAGAGATTTTCTTGTTACAAAATTGTGATTCAAATTAAATATAATCTGAGATTAATGTTTGTTAAAACGTCGATTATTCGGACATCCATATCTCAAACATTTTTCGACTAATTGCGGGGCCTTTTATCCGGAGGTCCCGGGTTCGAATAAAAGGAAATAACTGAAAACCTTAACATTACAGTTTAACGTTGGTTACGTTCCTTTGTTAACTTTGTATACATAGGTTTAAGCGAAAATTTGGTTATTATTTTAGTATTATTATTATTACAGTTATTTATTACAGTTATTATTTTGTAAAATTAAAAGTTTTCAAATCTGTAAAACATTAATGCTATACTGTCGGTTGTTATTATGAGAGGAGAAACAGTACAGTGTAGGTAATACATTTTAGTTGGGGCGCCAATTTTCATAATTTATTTTGCAGATTTGTTCGGACGTTGTTTGAAGCGACAGAGAAATAACGTGCGTGGCAGAGAACGAAAGCTTATGGAATCTAGCGACATTACAGATGGCCTGTGATATGCAGTTCAATTTGGATCCTCGTGTCTGCGGTCATTCTTGTTTAACTATTTCTTATACGTTGTTTATTTTGTTTTGGTGTTTAATGACCTTCATTATTAATCGAGGTAAGTTTCTTTATATTAATATTATTTTAATATAGCTTAAAATAAGTGTTATTATTTTTGTTTTCTTATCACGTACTGCATTTTCTATTTAACACCGGCTACATAGTATCCCCCAAAAATAAACAAAAGTTACACGCTTGTTTATAAATTTTAGGTTAATCGGCCGATAAATAATTAACCAAATAAAATAGAAAAAAGAATTTTTGCACAATCTAAACGTACCGTACTCGTGGGTTAAGCAAAGTACGGTTAATGTGTAAAAACGCGCTCACATGCACCCACAGAGAGAATGTTAGAGAATTTTCGCGCTGTCTGGGACGGAGTGAGGTTTAAGAGACGGGGTGATGATAGTGATTGTGATGTTTTATTACTTTCCAAGAGCGACTCTTATTTTGATAATCGTATTCTCTAAATAAGTATATAATTTCGTACCAAATTCTTACGGTATTTTGTATTTCACTTTTATTCGTTTCTGGAATATTAAATTTCGTATTTTAAAATGCTTGAAATTTATCGGTGATAAATTATAATTTTAAACTTCTATTTACGAGAATAAAAAGTAAAAACAAAAATAATAGTAATGTAAAACATTGGCAAAAGACACCAGAATTGTAGGTAGTACAGGTAGACAGAAAGTTCTATGTTCAAATTTCGGTCAGAATTGGCTTTTTTATACGCTTTATTAAAATTTGAAATAAAAGTAAGTGACGAACTGAATGTGGGTCTATTGCCCATACAAATAAATAAATATAAAAATGTATTAGGTATTAATATGTGTTAGGAATAGCATTAATAAAGATTACGAGGTCGAATTGTAAATAAAACTGGAAAATTTTTATCTGTTATTATGTAATATTAGAATCTTTTTTTTTGTAAATTACTTTACAAAACTGATAAATTTAATCGTAATATTTTTAAAAAAATTATTAAAATTAAGGGAGATTAATTATTATTTTAAATAAAATGTAATAATAGAGATATAAACTGATCGACAAATCTTGATTTAATTTAATTATATCGAACGTCTATATAAGAAATATATTAGGGATATTAACTTTGTTATTCGACCGCAATACACACACACGTACGCACATTTACGGTTGTATTTGAATTGTTGTACCATCGCGTGACCAGTACTGTCCGAGGGTAGCCAATCAGAGTGAAGTTAGCCACCTGCTGCATTTGTTTCATCTCCCCCCTCTCCCCGCACCGTCTTCGCAGTCGTCAGAGTGACAAGTTGTTTTTACTTATGCGTTATCCCAATAAAATTAAACAAAAAAATAATTACCTCTGACAGCGTATGAACGATACAATTTTATAAATTATTGTTTTATTTTTTATCATTGACAATCGAAGTATTGTTTTTCTATTAAAGCATTTATTATTATAAAAAATTTAATTATTACATTTATTTTATTTATATTTAATTTTTTTTTTAAACACTTCGCTTTTATTATAATCTGAATTTTTTAAAATCTAGCACAAATTATGTATTACAGTAAATAAATTTGTACCTTCAAAACTAGATTGTATGTTAGTTCAATCTAGTTTTGAAGGTACAAATTTATTTACAAGGGGTTGTTGATGAAGCTTTCTATTATTTAATAAAATCTAATGTTACAGCTGGATAAAACTATATGTGTATATGTCTTTATCAGTAATGCAAGAGTTCGCACGCACGCATATCCCCGCGCGCAAATGAAGAAATTCTTTACTACATAATTAAATTTTTTTTAAAAATATTTGTTTTTCTTTCTTTTCTTACAAGCTTTTTTTCATGATATAGTAAGTTAGCGATGTGAAATTTAATATTATTTCTATATTTGATGTAGTCCGGTGCCTGTGTAGGCTGTATGAGGTGGTAACTCCCGAGTACAAGATAACGCATAAAAGTAATATTAAATTTCATATCGCTGACTATACTAATGTATCTGAAAAAAATGCCGATAAAATAAACAAAAACTCGCTCGACTATTTTTTGTTGTTTATTCTAGGTAGATGTGTACAATCAGGAGTAGTCTGGTTTTTTTAATAATTTTTATCTTGCAGTTAAAAACCAATTACATATTTTAGGGTAATATTGTTTTAGGAATAACTATGTACGGATTATGATTTTAAATACTCATCAAGAAAGCACCGATAAAACTATAGTAAAAGTAACGGAGAAAGTGATTATGATGGATAATGGAAAATGCTATTAAAAAGATATTTGCACAAACTTAAACTTTATAACTAACAAACTGTTAAAATACATCATCAAATAAAAATATCAATATCAATATTATGTCGAATATTTTTCAGGTTTAACTGTACATCTAATTATCATGTAACACACCCGCGCGCGCAGTGAGATAGAGACACACGCACACACACACACACAGTTATTTCTTAAGGATAAATATTCTTTTAAAAAACAAACATTTTATTATATGTATAAAATAATTATTTCAATATAAATATTCTTCCAGAATTATATTATATTAGCCAATGTTAAGTGTAAATGCTAACAGTGATTTTTTAATTAAAACTGAATAAAATAACACGTAACAAAGACTTCAACCAGGAATACATACCAGCCCACCGGGTTGGTCTAGTGGTGAACGCGTCTTCCCAAATAAGCTGATTTGGAAGTCGAGAGTTCCAGCGTTCAAGTCCTTGTAAAGCCAGTTATTTTTACACGAATTTGAATACTAGATCGTGGATACCGGTGTTCTTTGGGGGTCGGGTTTCAATTAACCGCACATCTCAGGAGTGGTTGAACTGAGACTGTACAAGACTACACTTCATTTACACTCATACATATCATCCTCATTCATCCTCTGAACAATTATCTAAACGGTAGTTACCGGAGGCTAAACAGAAAAAAAAAGGAATATATACCACTAATAATGCTTACATATGCTACATCCTGAATCCTAACATGTGTGTGTGTGTGTGTGTGTGTGTGTGTGTGCGCGCGCGCGCGCATGTATGTAAAATTTGTCATAAAAAGATATTAATAACATTTTAAAAATTACTTCTGCAGGAATATAGATAGTTATGCCCCAAAAGGGTTTATATCTTATTTTTTATATATTTACGTAAAAAAAAATGTTTTAATTGTAAAATGGGTTTCTTTTAAAACGTAATTGCTCCAAAAACTAGAAAATATTTGTACATTTGTAAAAATTTGCGCTCATAAAATATTACTTAGTTTTATAATTTTAATTTACGTTCGTTCGCATTTTTTACCTTTATTAATCCTCGCAGAACACCTATTCCAATTCTTCAGTAAAATTTTATGAGCCGCAATGGATTTCTTTTTACAAATATTGAAAATTACTTTGATTATATTACAGTTACTGAAAAATTATTTCCTACTATTTAGAGAAATTTCTTTAAAAGAATACCATTTTTTTATTTATTTATTTTTACTTTTTGGTCTCCCGCCTTCGCTTGTTCGTTCAAATGCTATCGATTCATTCACATCGGTTTATCATTTTTTCTCATTCTTTCTTACTCTAGTAGCGGGCGCGTAAAAAAATAAAATAAAAACTCAACTTTCGCCCGCTAAAAATCAACTCGTCAAATCTCGCCCGTTTTACCTTTTCGCTTTCATTCGCTCGCTTTTCATGCTATTTCTCCAACCGTATTTTACGGTGTGTTGCAGTTTTTTTTTTGTTTTGTACTCTAGTTTCATCTTTTTGTTCCCATGAGAATCTACACTACACGAAGAAAAATGATTTTGTTATAGTAACAGAATTCATTTACTTACAACAAATCGGTTTGTCGTCGTAACAAAATCAGATAACTTACAGTAAAAAATCAGTAACGACAGTTGGTAGTAACAAATCCATTTTGTAATCGTAACAAAATCGTTTCGCTGCCACAACACACCCTTAGTTACCGAAACATATGATTTGTTACCCGTAAGTAAACAAATAAATATGTTTTTACAAACGTCCGACATGTTTGTTTTAGAACGATATTAAATATGGTATATTATATTATCATTCATGCCAAACGTGTGTGCAAAATTTCATCTTGATTGGATAACGGGAAGTTTGTCAGATTTCAGTTACTAAATGTCATCTAAATAGGATTTCGAACATAAGAAAGCTATTAAAAAAAATAACTGTAATTGAGCGTTATTTTTAGCTCTTTCGTACGGGTTAAAATGTACTCTGCACGATTCATAGCGTTATCCGACAAACACCACAAGAAAATGACCAATTTTCTTTCTTTTTCTTTGCGAAAAAGTTTTCGATACATTATGTTGAAACATCATAATCTAAACGCTGAAATTGCATACAGAATTACAGCTCTTCTCTCTGGAATATGCATATATACGTTGTTTCTACATGAGCATAAAGCAACCGACTTTATTTGAAAACTGAAGGTGTTTGAATGTAAAGACCTCCGGATCCACCGTTAGGCATTCTTCAGAGGATGAGATGAATGATTTGTAGCGTGTGTGAAAATGCCATGCCTGACCGGGATTCGAAAGGGCAAGTCTAAAGGAATGTACATCGAACACGAACACCATCGCTCCTTTAAGGTATATTTACCGATAATCCAAATAGTATCGCAAAAGATAGAGAGAGACCTTTTTTGTAAAAAATTTAATTTCAAAAACTGTAAATGCTGTCAGAATTCGATCGATCAACGGTTTGGCCGTGGTAAATTTAAATATAGGAAAGGAACATAATCCGGTGGTTACCGCAAGCAATTTAAACGACTACCGTCATGAAACAGTGGAATATTTCGTTACGGTAATAGTCGTAAATTCTTTTCGGTTATAAAACGTATTTTAGTACAAAATATCACCTCGATCGGACGAGTAGATTTTGCGTGAAAGAATAACAGCCTCATAAAAATTACTATATATTTACACAGATTGTATCACAAAGTTCTCCCGGGCCCTTTCATAACCTTTTCTACTCGTGAAAATAATCTACTCGTTTAAATTTCATTTAAACATTCGTCCTAAAATACTTCGTTTGGGATTTACGGCTAATGAAAGAGACGTGAAAAAGTTTTCTTTGTTTGATTCAACTTGCTCTTCTATTTTGTTTAGAATTAAATCCTCTACAAGTTTTGTTTAAAAGTTATTTAACAAAGTTATTGTACATCTAACATTAAAAACAGGGGTTTTACCCCGATTTATTGAATTTCACACTAGATTTCTACTACTACTGCAGATACGGTTCTGGGATATATTTTATTCGATTTTTCCGGTCAAAAACAAAACGATTCACTAATTTTGTCCCTTAATTAACGTTTTAAAAATTTCAGTGACATTATTTCACCGGGATAGCTGAAATCCGACGTAACTCGCAAACGAAGCATTTTAGGACAAATTTTTATTATGAATTTTTTCCATTATCTTCGCGAGTAGAATAGGTTGTGAAAGTCCCGGAAAAAATTCGTGATACACTCTGTATATATAATAAATAATTGTATATGTAATAGATAATACATTACCGGGAAGATAAAATTTTAATTGAAATTCAATGAGATTCGATTGAATCAGTTCTTTTTTCTACAACTGATGAATGATTCACCGTACAAGTTTACAAAGGAATGTAAAAATGGAAATTTTTAGCATAAGCAAAATGTTACACCTCACCGGTATTCGAATCCGGGACCTCCAGATGAAACGCCGAGACGCTACCACACTGCCACGGTAATCGGAAGAGTGGTATGCTTAATATAATTTATTAAATCAGTATATTTTTTTAAAACTGTGTGTGTGTGTGTGTGTGTGTGTGTGTGTCCTAATCCTTTATTGCTTTTATATTAATTCTTCATAATCATCAAATTATTATTGATTTTTGTTTGATTGTTTGCATTTTTGTGCGAGTTTGCGTGCGCACATCTATGTATGTGTATGTATTTCATTTATTCTTCTAACTGATTGTTAAAAGAATGGATTTTGACTTTTTTTGTCATAAATCAAGCCTATCTTAACACACTAGTTATGATATATTTTTCAGTCTACCGGATGTGAATTATAAAACATAAAAATGATTTTTTTCTTATCTCACTTTGGAGGTTCTGAACCGACTTAAAAAAAACTTCATTGTTTAAAATTTCGGTTTTTGTATATAATGTAGACGTACGTAAATAAATGATTTACCATAATTAAATAATAAAATAAAAATGAAAAAGTTTTCCTGAACATTACCAATATAACTATGAATATAATTTAACCAAACTTAACCTACGCTCGCTCCGCTCGCTAACTTTGACTAGCGAGCGAAGGTTAAGTTTGGTTATACTTTTAAATTTATTTATTATATATATATATATATTTGTTTATCTCATAACCGAACACGAATATTGCCCTTTTTGTTATCTTCAACTGCTCATTCACGTTATCTACGAACTTTCGGGCAAATCATGTCTCTTCTTTCGTCTTCGTGTTGACCTCCAATATAACGTATTGCAATCTGGGAAAAATTGAGGTTGGGGGAATAATTGCTCAGAATTACCAAATGATATATAATATAACTAATGTAATTTCACAACTTACATAGAAAAAATTTCCCCGTTAGACCGAGTTACTTTTTACACTTTAAATATTATTCATTTATTTAATTCTACCGCCCACCTGTGACGTCACAACATAGCAGTAAATTAGAGCAATTTTTGTGGTGGGCATGCGATTTTAAAAAAGTTTTTTTGCAAATATTATTATTTTTTAATCGTTAACAAATGCGCCTAAGTAAAATATGTCCTTAATTAGGCGAAATCTCGAGACTGAGGTTGACCTTGCTTCACAGCCTCATCCCTTTGAACATTTAAGTTGAAAATTTAATGGCATGTGCCTCATAAGAAGTAATCAGACCAAGTTTGGTCTAAATCGGTCCAGTAGTTCTGGAGATATAAGGTGATTTATATGCCAACACCGAACACATGTTTATACGAACATTAACAACAGGACAATTTCCATTCGGTTTTTTGGGTTCCTTAGGCGTCAAAACGTCAAGATCCGGTGAAAACCGCATATGCCGAAATCGGACCGATTTCAATACTTTCTAGAGCTGTAGCGCTATCTAGACGGGAAAGTTAAAGGTAATTTAGTAACTCTTCTTTGCGTTTGTACTGTTAGACATTGTGTGACGTATAATAAATCAACTATTCTAATTAAAAAGGTGCGCTTATAAAATTATTTATAGGAAAATTGCTCTATTTATGAAAAAGATGCAAAATTTAAATTTAACTGTCTCTGGTTCCTGTATATTTTATGTCCACATTTAATAATAAATTTGGCAATTATATAAGTTACGGTCTCGCCTCTGATTTTGATGAAATTTGAAATATAACTTATGTAAAAGAAAGTTATTCGTTACTATTAAAATTATTCGTGGGAAACGCCTTCCTTCCATCGAGTTACGTTACGTCCCTTGCAAGTTACGCAGCATCCTTACCGAAATTTCGAAATATTACAAGCGTAAATAAACTTTATTTTGGGACTGAATAAATTGGTTTCAATGAAATTAAATTCACTTAAGGTTAAATTAATTTAGGTTTAGTTTACGATGTGGGTTTTGGTAAATGTACAATATACATTATTTGCGGAGTAAAACGCTTGGTTTAAATGAAATTTAATCGAGAATAGTTAGGTTTAGAACAAGGTTAATGTTAGGTTTAGAACAAGGTTAATGTTAGGTTTACGAGTAAGTCGATTGAAATTTTCCGTAATTTATTTGATTAATTCACACTTCAAGATTTCTGTTCGACTCAACTTTAAGCAAATCTAACCTTATTCTTAACTAAATTTATATGAAACAAAATTTTAGTTTACAATTAATTTATGTTACCGTGAAAGCTCGATATCTGACAAATATGGATTTTCTCCGGTATATATCGGCACACACCAAATACATCGGTGAAATATCAAAATATTTACTTATTCAGACCTTCCCCAGAATATGTGACAACACAGATAAGTTCTGGGGTAGAGGGTCAAAACGATAACTAAAAATTAAAAAAAAAATCACTCAATACCAATGTTTACGGTAAATAGATTACAAGAAATGGTCGTAAAAAAGGAAGTTACATTTTCGACATATGTAACCTACTATGCTACTATACTCTGTTCGCTAATCTCGTCTAATTAACATTAAATTTACAAATTAAATATGTTATTCTCCCACACTGGAAGCTATTAATCAAATTCACCGCATTTATAAACAATCTAATCAAATTTTCAGAATTTTATAAATTCAAAGGTCCAGTTGAAAGGAATTTGACTCACCGCCTTCAGTGTGACTCACCCTGAAGGCGGTGAGTCAAATTCCTCCAGTGTTGGAAAATAACATGTATAATTTGTATATTCAATTTCAAATTCAAATTTATTCCAAAAATACTTTTACAAATATATACACGAAGTTCCATTCTCTGGAATACCTAAAGCGATAAAAAAGCTACATTTTTTTTTTATTCTCCGGGACCACCTTTAGGTATTGCTTCAGAGAATGAGATGAATGACAATTTATGTATAGCGTGTGGAAAATACCATGTCTGACCGGGATTCGGACCCGGGTCCTCCAGATGAAAGGTCGAGACGCTACCACTCGCGCCACAGAGAACCGCTTAAAAGCTCCATTGCCGCAGGTAATTCTATCCTACTAAACGGCATTTGTATGTGTGATGTGTGTATGTTTGTATCCTCTTAGCTTAGCACGGGAATGTACTGTTCACTAGCTGAAACTCCTGATTCGTTAGTACATGGCTAGTGGTGATTAGATGTTTTTTTTTTGTCTTCAGTCATTTGACTGGTTTGATGCAGCTCTCCAAGAGTCCCTATCCAGTGCTAGTCGTTTCATTTCAGTATACCCTCTACATCCTACATCCCTAACAACTTGTTTTACATATTCCAAACGTGGCCTGCCTACACAATTTTTCCCTTCTACCTGTCCTTCCAATATTAAAGCGACTATTCCAGGATGCCTTAGTATGTGGCCTATAAGTCTGTCTCTTCTTTTAACTATATTTTTCCAAATGCTTCTTTCTTCATCTATTTGCCGCAATACCTCTTCATTTGTCACTTTATCCACCCGTCTGATTTTTAACATTCTCCTATAGCACAACATTTCAAAAGCTTCTAATCTTTTCTTCTGAGATACTCCGATCGTCCAAGTTTCACTTCCATATAAAGCGACACTCCAAACATACACTTTCAAAAATCTTTTCCTGACATTTAAATTAATTTTTGATGTAAACAAATTATATTTCTTACTGAAGGCTCGTTTAGCTTGTGCTATTCGGCATTTTATATCGCTCCTGCTCGTCTATCTTTAGTAATTCTACTTCCCAAATAACAAAATTCTTCTACCTCCATAATATTTTTTCCTCCTATTTTCACATTCAGTGGTCCATCTTTGTTATTTCTAATACATTTCATTACTTTTGTTTTGTTCTTGTTTATTTTCACGCGAAGGAGGCAAATAGATGAAGAAAGAAGCATTTGGAAAAATATAGTTAAAAGAAGAGACAGACTTATAGGC
Source organism: Lycorma delicatula (assembly GCF_047948215.1). NCBI lineage: Eukaryota > Metazoa > Arthropoda > Insecta > Hemiptera > Fulgoridae > Lycorma > Lycorma delicatula. The sequence continues at coordinate 9,242,786 of NC_134461.1, forward strand.
CACATACTAAGGCATCCTGGAATAGTCGCTTTAATATTGGAAGGACAGGTAGAAGGGAAAAATTGTGTAGGCAGGCCACGTTTGGAGTATGTAAAACAAATTGTTGGGGATGTAGGATGTAGAGAGTATACTGAAATGAAACGACTAGCACTAGATAGGGAATCTTGGAGAGCTGCATCAAACCAGTCAAATGACTGAAGACAAAAAAAAAACGTATACACGCTACAATTTGTTTCCAGGCGAACAGTTTTTTTATAAAAATACGGTAGCATTCTCTCTCTCTCTCTCTCTCTCTCTCTCTCTCTCTGTCTCTCTCTCTCTCTCTCTCTCTCTCTGTGTGTGTGTGTTTGTGTGTATATTGTATCTGAGAGGGATAAAAACAAAAAAAGAAAGGCAGCTGAAGTATAGTTGTTAATTTTACTTTTATAAGTACAGAAAAAAACGTCTTATCCTATTGTCAAGAGTATAGAATAAAATCTGTGTTGTTTTGATGGTAATATTTAAAACAAAAAATGCCGTTTAGTTAATGTTCAAGGACAAAAATGAGTACGTGCTATAACAAATAAAATACATACCACTATAGCTTACAATAAAAAACATATAGAAAGAGTGGAGAGGGTAAAATGAGAAACGAATAAGTGGGAGATAGACAGACGTGACTCAATAGACAGACACGCGTTTTATCTTTTTAACTGTTTTACAGTAGCAAATGTTCAGCTTTGTAAGGAAGAAATAAATCAATCTCGTTTTATATTATTTTAAAAGTTATAGTACACGAGTACATGTATTATTAAATAAATTAAAAACTACCATTACAATAAAAAAAAGGTTATCAGTAAATCAAATAAATATTTACGCACGGATTTAACTTATCTTTCAACAACCGACTGCTAAAACCATACTAAGCGAATTTGAAATTTTCGAATTTCTTCAACACAAATGTTTTAATAAAATGTATTTTATGAATAATATATTCTCAGGTATTCAATTAAAATTAAAAAAAAATATATATGTCTAGAAAATAATTTATAACCAAATACATTTTATATTTACCAATTTTAATTGATCAAATAATACCGTTTTCAGTCTTAGAGAACATAAAATATTCTCTTTATTAAATTTTCTTTCTTACTTTTCCTAATTGAAAATATAATTATCGGTGTATAAAACGAAAGTTCAGTTCTGTAAATTACTATTCAAAAAACAAATTTGTTAATTTTCAACTAGATTAGCAATTCTGATAACGAATGTTTTTATTAAATAATATTTTAATGCAGGTAAAAAATAAATAAAATCATATTGAAATTAGATTCTAATTTTTATTTTAAAGTATATATTTAAAATTCAAATTTATATTTTAAACAGCTTGAGTCACGAGGGGGTTGTTAGTGCGAGTAAACAATTGTAACACTCATTCAGAAACACCGAAAAGTAATTAAGTTCTTTTTGAATTCTTTTAAACTCGTACCAAATCCCTCAAACGAGTCGCTCGAGTCTGAGCGAGTAAACTCCTCTAATATCACCGACCGATCAGAAACACAGAAAAGTAAGAAAGTTGTTTGTAAATCTTATAACGTCGTGCCGATTAAGAGACATCTCAAAGTCTCGTCAAATCGCTTACCTTTATGCGTGTCGTTTGTATAACTGAAGAATTTTCTAGAAAGGAAAAACCACACAGTCTAGGACATTATTTTAAAGTGAGGAACATTTGATTTATTTTATTGTATACAAAATAGTTTTTTTTTAATATATCGGGTTAAAGTTAAATATTTATTTTTTCATTTATTGCTTGATGAAAACTAAATTAAAATTTCAACATGGTTTTTAATAGCTCATTGCTAGAATTTATACGATCCACTTTTTTAAATGAAATCTCGTTTTTAAATTTAAAATCTATTCTATTTAAATAATAAACTTCCAATTTACAAAATTTGTTCTATTCAAAAAAAAAAGGGTGATTTGATTTTTTTTTTAATGTGATACATCAATATGGAGAAATTTTTGTATAAAAATAATTGATCAATTTTATGTATGAACTAAAATGAATTTTATAAAGGAAAGGAATATAAAATGTCTTTCATGTTTTCTATAATTTTATAGAAATTGCCTAATTTTTATATTATATCTACAGTTACACATTACCTTGTGGATCGAGCATTAATAAAAATAAACTTTTTATATAACAATATTTACAACTAGTTAAACATATTTTCAGTAAATGTTCAGTTCGATTTCATTCTTATGTTTTGATTTTGTTAGAATTTTAATTCAAGGTTATGATCGAATCTTGTAGTTATTACAGGCTATAGTAAATTTATTTTGCACTATCGTAGAGCTTATCATATGTGTATTTTTAAAATAGGTTGTTTGGGTTTGTTTTCGATATAATTTTCTCTCGGCGCCAGCTTGACTGACTGTTGCGTCATTTTTAATAGTGTCAGCGTATTTCTATCGCGCATTAATTATTGTTGTTTAATCTATGAAATTTGAGTTCTTGTATTTTTTTCTTTATAATGATAACGAATATTATTTATTATTTTATATTCCACTATTTAAAGTTAATTTGCTTATTTGTCTGAACTTTAAACTAGGACGATCTGCACGGACGCTGAATACGAAATTGAAGAAAACGATTTGGCATCTTTCGAAGATAATTACTATGAAATCGAATCTAAAATTAACAACATCCTTGCAAATCAATCCTCACCCTCTCTTCTCCAACCATCTCCTTCTACTACTGAACAATCCAACATGGCTAACATTAAATTCCCTGAAATTTCCTTGCCTTCATTTTCTGGAAAATATGAAGACTGGATTGACTTTCACGACGTTTTCGAGTCTATGATTCATAATTCCTCCAATTTAACAGATATTCAAAAATTTTATTATCTACGCTCTTGCTTAAAAGCCGAAGCTTTAAACACTATTAAGGAAATAAAGGTTTCTGCCAGTAATTATGAATCACCGTGGACACTTCTTAAGCAGCGATTTAAAAATACTAGATTAATAATAAAAGCTCATATACAAGGGATATTAACTTTCAAACGACTTGACAAACCTCAGTCTACCGTGCTAAAAAACTTATGCAATACTAATAACCATTTGACTGCCTTAAAAAACTTAGTTGAACCAACCGATCAATGGAGTACGCTTTTAGTATTTTTAATTACAAATAAATTAGACCCCGAAACTAGAGATCGCTGGGAAGCGTATCACGCTAAGAATATACTAAGCTATAATGATGACGAAGATAAGTCTTCTGACTGCGAATCCAAACCGTATTCTTTTGAAAATTTAATGCGATTCTTATACAAACAATCAATGATCCAAGAAGTCCGGGAAGAAAATCGAACGATAAACACCAAGGGCCCGTCCTATAAAAATTTCCAGTCTAAACCGCATATTAATCGAAATATAAATAATATTTCATGTCATGTTAGCAATATCAAAATTTCCAAATCTAAATGTGCAATCTGTAATGACAGTCATACATTTTTTACCTGTAAACAGCTCACTAATCTTAACTCGTCTCAAAGATACTTAAAGGTTCGCGAACTCAAGCTACGTATAAATTGTCTAAGGTCAGGACGCAAGACTCTGCGATGTAAGAGTCCCCATTGTTGCAAACTTTGCGATAAGCGTCATCACAGTATTCTTCACGTTGAAAACACTTCTCAAGCTTCAACAAATGAGTTACCTAAGACTGATGTTAAAGAGTCTTCCACTCCGCAACAGTCTGTATCCGCCTTTTCCAATAGTGGTGATGAAGTTATTTTAGCTACCGCCATTATCCTTATTAAGGATATTACCCTTGTCGCGCACTTTTAGACAGCGGTAGTCAATCAAATTTTATTAGTCGATCATTAGTTTCAGCTTTAGGTCTCAAACAATGTAAAACCCTGGCATCAGTCGCCGGAATCGGAAATACGGGAATGTCAACAAATGCCTTTGTAAACGCTACAATTAAATCAAGATTAAACGATTACGAGGAAGATATATCTCTGTTGGTTTTAAGGAAAATTGTTAACGATTTGCCGACTTCCTCCTTCAACTTAAACTTAAACATAACTAATGACATTCAGTTAGCCGATGACGGGTTCTTTCAATCTAAACGAATCGACGTACTTCTCGGTGCAAGCATGTTTTTTGATATTCTGAGAGACGGCCGATTTAAACTAGGAAAGGATTTACCTACATTACAAAATTCAGTTTTTGGCTTGATCGCGTGTGGCAAGATCGCGTCCAACCACGCATTACAGAAAACGCCTCTGGCTCTTACCACGACTTGTAATACTTCAGATGATAATTTGCACGATCTTCTTTCTTCATTCTGGAAAACCGAAGAGATTTCAAATAACGATGACAAATCCCTTGCCGAACAAGCATGCGAGCAACACCATATATCAAACGTAAAACGCCAGTCAGACGGCAAATTCGTTGTAAAATTACCTTTTTCGGATGATCCCACGAAATCATTAGGAAGGTCCAAGGAATATGCCGTTAAACGTTTTTACTCTCTGAAGCGCAAGCTTAACCGAGATAACGATATGAAAATGAGTTATGATGAATTTTTAAACGAATATCTCGAAAATGATGAGATGGAACCTGTTACAGAAGACAGGAAACCAGACACTTATTACTTGCCTCATCATCCGATCATCAAGGAATCCAGCTCCACGACCAGATTACGCGTTGTTTTTGACGCATCAGCTAAGACCTCTAACAATAATTCTTTAAACGATGTCTTAACGACAGGTCCAACTATACAGCGGGACTTACAAGCTATACTGTTATCTTTTCGTACTCACTCCTATGTATTTACTGCAGATATTAAACAAATGTACCGTAAAATATTAATTGATGGGAGTCAACGGGATTTTCAACGAATTGTGTGGCGTAATGATGTAACTGACAAGATTGACACTTACAGATACCTATGGCACTATGGTTATACCTATACCTATGGAACAGTTACCTATGGCACTGCTTCTGCTCTATTTTTAGCGATTTGTTGATTGTTTCAGTTAGCAGAAGAAGGAAAGAACTGGTATCTCAAAGCATCTAAATCTATAAGACGAGACTTTTATGTCGATGATGTCTTAACTGGAGGAGATTCTGTTGACGAATTAATTGAAATACAATCTGAATTAATCGATCTGCTAAACAGTGGAGGTTTTCAACTTCACAAACGGTGTTCAAATCACCCATATATTTTGAAAAATGTCCCAAAAGAACATCTGGAATCAGGATTCGTCATAGAAGACTCAGAAAGCAAAGCGATTAAGATAATCAAACAAAAGGAAAAGAGAGAAAAAGAAAAACGGTCTGATAATATGATTTTTCTACGGAAATCATATAACCGTCGCATCAAACGGTAAGTATTTTATTCAAGTTTTTAGGAACAGTTTTGTTATAGGAGAAGTCATTTTCTATTTATGCAACAGCAGATTCTGCTTTCACGATTAGAGCGGGAATGTTATCCACTCAACTTTATTACTTTTCAATCCGTAATTATTTTAATTACGCGGTTGATAATGCAAATGAAGATCGGGTAAATGCTACTGTAATGTTACTATTTTGATGCATCTGGTGTGCATTTTATTAGTTAAAAAAAAAAAATATATATACATATATAAGCTACATTGCTGAGAATAGCCTGAGAGTAGATGATGACATTCCATAAGCCACGTGCGTAGCCTACCCCTAGTTCCAGGAAAAGCTACCGCGAGAAAGAATATAATGCAGCTACAACCTTTGTCTTCTTTATTTTAATTGTAAGAATAAAAATTTAGTATTTGTCCTGAACCCGTTCGATTCACATCGTCCTATCGAAGTCTTAAGTCTGGATCTGTACAACGCACATCGTTCTATTAAAGTCGTAAACTCGTTCGATATTATATCGTACTATTTTATAACGCGTTACCATGTACCCATAATGAAGTTAACAGTTAATTATTTACGATCACATGTATACTAATTGTAATAAATAAAGTTCGTTTATTAAAAACGTAACTCGTCGAGTTTCAAACTTAACTTACATATAATAATTCTAAAAAATATGTAGATAACTGAAGTATTAATCTACTCGTATGAAAAAAAAGAATTTTTTTATTTTTGGTAAATAATTTTACTAGCTAATCTTTTTAACCGCTCGTGTTATATTTTAATAAATGTAATTTTCTTTAGTAAATGACGTTTTCCTTTCATATGCGATCTTACATCATAAGTGGAAACTAGTATACATAACCGGCATACATTTGGTCGATGTTGATTAAACCGAAAATCTTTTCAAATATTTGAAAACGGTAAAAACACTGTTTAAATTTATCATCTTCTATTCTTTATTTTTCAAAGAAACCTTAGCATATAACCTTTTCGATACATCGAATACATCGATACGTGGTTTTATTAAATTCCGAGTGCGGTTGTAGAAGTAAATTTATCCAGATAACTTCATTGCTGCTTGAACAGTAAGGAATAAGCCGATAGTATGTTACGATTATACATACTTATCCTTTTGAGTCGCTAATTACATTACGTGTAAAATCACAAAGGTTAGCTCCCGTAAATGAAATTTAAAAAAAATGAATTTTATTTTGGTATTTAATTTATAACGATCTTAGATTAAAGTAAGGAAATTAATGAGGAATACAATATTAAACAGCGGAACATACTATTACGAAAGAGGAAGCCGATTTCGTGGTAAAATTAAAAAGGATTTGCGATATAAAAGAAGAAAATTCTCGAAATTATTTACGTAGACTATAATATTTACGGTAGTGAAACAGGCACAACAGGATAAAGAGTAAGGAGTAAATGAGACGTTTGTTAAACGATTGTTGTTCAAGAAGGATATAGAAAATAATCAAATGACGCCTTCATCCGCAAATTCACTCGACATAATCTAAACCAGAGGTTCCCAAACTTATTTTTCTCATAGACCGCTTTCAAGATTTTGCTGGTTCCGGTGGACCCCCTGCAGTTACATTTCTACCGTATTTCCAGTCGACGGAAAATGTGAAGATTAGATCTAACTATGAAAATTTGCGTTACGGCTGAGTTCCACGAACTAACAGCTTCCGAAAAAAAAGTGAGAATCGATCGGTTAATTTTTGATCGACTGTGCTGTGAGTGGATGTCAAAAAAGTAAAGTTGGCCGATCAAAAAAAATGCTTCCATCCGACTTTACATTTTTGATATCTACTCACAGCACAAGAAAGCAATAAATTCTCACTTATTTTATTTAGAAAACTTCCCGTTCAGAGTGGTAAAAAGCAAAAGAAAAATAGTATATTTTTTTGTGTCGCATTTATTCAAATATGTAATCATTACGCTATTAATTATTATTGTTATCGTATTGCAATGTAATATAATATAATTGTCGTAATATAATTAAAATGAAACGTTAATAACGTAATGTAACTTCTACAATGACGATCACAAAATATTTACAATTTTAATGGGAGGGATGTACTTGATGGATTGACAGCAAATTATCAATATTTGGCTTCAGTTTTGTTAGGAATAAGCGCAAATCTCCCCGTTCAGTGATATTGAATCTGCTCCTTTTTGTCGATAAAAGGTTTGTAACGACACTAAAACTTTTTTCGACAAGATATGACGAGGAAAACTCTATCAAAAGCTTTCTCGCAATTCTCCACAGTCCAGGATATTTTTCTGGTATTTCTGCCTGCAGCCGAAATGTTTGATACCCTCTTTTAAATTTCACCTTCAGCTACTCATTAGTGCTAAGCTGGAGTAGCTCCTCTTGTAATATCACATTCTCCACTTCCGTTTCATCAAATGGATTTATGATCCGTGGTGGTATTTCCATCTTCAAATCTGATTTTGAAGTCATACTGCAGGGCGATTAAATGTTGAACGTACGTCTGATAACCTCATCAAGGCATTCTACCTGTGATAAGTTTGAAAACTGGGAAAATACGCGCCGACTAATATTTTGCTTCATAAATTTCAATTTTCCAAGAAAAGCTGAAATTACACCCTTTGTTTTTATTAAATTGAGACCGTCCCCTTGTAATTGTAAGTTACAAAACATTATCTGCCTAGATCGATACGCAAAGTCAAGCCGACATTTTAGTTCTTCACTATCGAAACCAGATGAATTTTCGTGGACCCCCGCTTACGAATTGTGAACCCCCGTAGTTTTTGTCACGACAACGTAGACCCCCGTCGAGTCTCCCGTGGACCCCTGGGGGTCCACCTGGACCACTTTGGGAATCGATGATCTAAACGAAGAATCTTTGCCGATATCATATGAATTTTCCATCAATGTAACCGACAAATTCTATGAAAATGAATACGCCGTAAAGAGTAAATAACATCCCGACCGGGTTTACACGGGATAATAAAAATTGAAACCGTTTCCGGTCGGTTTTTGTTGAACGTAAATTACCGAGAATCATTAAAATATATTTTATATTCTTCTACTGTACAGATAAAACTTCACGCTGTTGATCGTAGAAACTTACAGTCAACCGATAGTATCGCAGGAAAAAACCTAAACGGGATTGTAAGTAGTTTATAAAAGACGATCTTTTAAAAATAACCTGTTTTACGAAATATTACTAAATACATATGTTTAAGTTTATTTTAAAGAAAGGATCGGTAACTAAGAAGGGCGAAAAACAGGATCTTTAAAAACTTTTAATAGCTTTATTTTTACACGCAGTCATCTTGCAATTCCGTTTCACAATTCTCATTTAGACCGACGACTTTTGATATTTTTTAATACCTTCGATATTAGCGTTATATTTTTCCAACTCTGGAGTAAAATAAATAAAAACGGGTGATTAGTTTCTGTGGACTTAATTCATACGTTTTACTCGGAATTAAATCTCTAAGTTTTGTTAAAAAAATTATTTGTTTATAACGCCCCCTTTAACAAAGTTATTTTACGCCGAGCGTAAAATAGTGTCTGTCGACACAACCTTTTAATTTTTACCATAGATTTCTTGAAAACTGTTAAAAATAAAATTCTGAAACCTATTTCGAGAAGGATCCGTTTACGAACGTCTGTTTATAGAAACTTTCTTCTTTATTTTCACCGGGTTTTTTAATATTGTTATTATAATAGCGCGTATATCCAATATATTTTAAGGCCTATCGAATTGCTTTCCTTCAGCAAGTATTGGTGATCTATTTTTCATACGGCACCGACTATAGTGAATAATATAATAGCTGATAATAGAGATATAATATAAACGTATATAATATAATTAGTTAATACACAATTTAATAGAATTAAGATAACGGCGTGTAATTAATTACACTACTGAATCTCAACAAATTTTGATAAAATGTTAGATTTTATGATCGAATTAAATTCAAAATCGCGTAGAAGTCGACGGTATTATTATATCTTTGGCGACTAGAAAATGTAACACCGATGATGACACGTTTATATTTCAGAAGTGTAACTTTTTTTTAGAAATTTGACGATGTATAATTTGTCCCTTTTGCAGCCTCCACCGACATTAGCATCGTCCAAAACTTACACAGTAATTTGTTTTTCGGCAGATCCCGCTTTATCGACTTTAGAAATTCAACGATCGTAGCAGATTAAACCGCGAATGCGGTAGAACTTAGTTCTTAATCGATGATGTCTCAACCGCAAAGCGCGTTCGAATAAGTTTTTATTTATAAAATAAGCCGATAAACACGTCTGTTGTTACCGGGTGTGCAAGTTTCGCTAACCTATTTTTTTACTCGGTTATTAAGTTTAACATCGAATAGATAGTAATTCTGCCGATTAAAAAATAAAATAATATAACAGAAAATTTACTTATTTTGATTTTAACGGCGAATAATATGGAGCGTATTAAAAAGAGTCATGCGATTTCAAAAGGTATTAACTTCGCAACGATTTCACTTGATTTCAGTTTCGCTTAATTTCTGACAGGCGCTTCGCTTGTGACACGCTCCTTTCAACGCGCTTCAAGATGGCGAACCCGTAACTGAAAGCGTTCTGCGTACTTCGCATCGTTAACTGTGAGCCTGTGAAAATCGTGCTACTATTCGTAGTATATTTATACTTATAAATACAACAAATATTAAAACTACTTGACAAATTAACTTAATATTATTGCTAGATTAATTAATTAATTAATAACTATTCTTGACAGCTAAAGGAGGATTACCGAACATTTTTTTGAGCGGGTTTTTGGTTTTCAAATTTTTAACAATTTTTTCCCCTCTTTTTTATGAACGACTGAAATACGCTATAATTCTGCGCAATTATACTTAAATTTATCAATTTAATTTAAACGTTCCGATTTTTCCCCGACAGTAGAAATTCAATAAATTTATTTTTTGTCATTTTTTATGACGAATGATGTAGGCCGTAATTAAGTAAATCTTTTATTTTGATCGGTGTTAAATAACGCGTTATATCAGTGACGTCATTATAAAATGAAAATAGATACGATTAAAATCCATATTAATTATTTAAGTATATTAATACGTAATAATCCTAATATAAATATATTAAATAAAAAAGCCCTTTCTCGTACGGCGAGATATTGCGTTGAATTTCATTCCGTTGTATATTCTTATTTTTAATTCCTTCATTGTATAAAGTAAAGGAAGTATCGTGATCGCGAAACATTTCAAGATTTCAACGGAAATATCCATTTTACCATCCTTGAATCCATTTTGACTAGTTTCGCCGTGACGTCTGTACGTACGTACGTACGTATGTATGTATGCAAGTATGCAAGTATGCAAGTATGTATGTATTTACGTATCTCGCACAACTACTACAAAACGATTAGACGTAGTATGTTGAGATGTTGCATTTATTACTCCTGTAACTAGTTGTTTACCTTCCCTTTTGATTGCAATGAATGGTGTCCAAAATGACAATGAATGGTGATTGCACTGAATGAAAAGTGTCCAAAAAAAGCCCGAAATTCAAAACAAATTTCATTTTGGACTTTTTCTTAACTGCATTAATAGGTCTTCGTTGAGATCTTTTCACTGATATATCACAAGCGGTACTTTTTTCCATCGGTTCTAGCGTACCTAAAGGAAAATTTAATTTATGAAATATCTGGATCTATAAGGGAATGGCATATTAGGTTCGAATCAGACATCAACTACTTTTCCAATTTTTAACGTGTTTTTTTTTTTTTTAATTAAATGTATTAATTTATTAATAATTATTAACCCGTGATTGTAAAAAAAATTTACAATAAATAATTATTCAATAAAAAAAAATATTAAAAAAATTCAGAACAGGCATTATTACATATATGTATATGTAACAGAGATTACATTATAATTTAGAATCGTATTATTTTTGGAAAGAAAGGTTAACAATTGTAAATGAAAAAGAAACTAACACTAAACTGGTACAAGGGATATATTTAATAAATTTAAATATAGTATAAGGATATGATTAAAAGTTACGGTTATCCTAAATTTATTGATGTAAATTAATTGAGCGTGGAAGAAGTGCAACACTGAATTATCAATAAACCTTACGAAGTTAAAATTAAAAAAAAATAAACTTACACAATTTTTCGATTTTCAGGAAAAATAATACGGTCACAGGTGATATATCGATTTGGGCAATAATATAATATTATATATTAATTGTAATATTATGTTTTTGTATTTTGATATATTTATAGGAAAACACACCTGATTCTGATAATTTGTGATCTTTAATTTGATAATTAACCGTGAACAGTAAACTACGTTTATCCCTTAAAATGGTTGAAGACCACCAAGCTCGGAAGCTTTTTGAGCAATTCTTGTAAGGTTTTTAAAAAAATGTATAATAAATTTTACTATGTATAAAAAATTTATTGTCGATTTAATAAAAGCACAAGTATTGTTTTCAGCTTTTGAAATACTGTATTTCTCGGTCAAGCGACTTTTTTGGGACACTATATTTTCTTATTCAAGGTAAGAAACGGAAATACGTACAGTTAATCTGTTATTTTTAGAAATCATCTCCAGTTATTAGTTAAGAAATGGTTTGCAACCGAAAAAAAATATATTTTAAAGGAAAAAATACAGAATAGATTAAAGAAATAATAATATTGATTTTTTTAATAATTCAAATGGAAGTGAATATATCTTTAAAGAAATGTTATTCTATTTATTAGAAAGAATATAACTGATTTAAGTAAAAGAAACATTTGAACCAACTGCAGACAAACATTACCGTTAAAAACAAACTGACACGCCAAGAGAACTAAAGACATAAATAATCTCTTATATTCCAGTAAAAAAACAAGCCAAGGGTGATGTTATATCTCATGTACATATATATATATATATATATATATATATTTGTGTAGAGAGAGAAAGAGAGGGATAATAAGTGAGTAAACAAGCTCTGTTATAAATGATTTATTATAAATGACGAACAAATCTGTTCATCTTTTAACTCACTTTTGGTTTTGTGTATATGCGATCTAAGTGTACGTCAATTATGTTTCAATACACACACACACACACACACACACACGCACGCATATGCAAAGCAAATAATGCAGAGTTAAAGTAAAGAATTTACTCGAAATATATAAACATAAACGATTTTTAAAATCATTATATTCATTTTAACTGCTGTGAAATCCATTTGTGACCAAACACCAAACATTTAAAAAATGTTATTGTAATAAAAACTCAGTTGTCGTTTTCCTTTCCTGTTCATATAAATATTTATAAATAAAAAATATTCAAAGTCGATAAATTAAAAACTTTAGTTACACAAATTTAGCAACATAATTCAGATTCTTTTTACTTTATTTTAAATATATAAACTCTGATGTAAACGATTAAACGCTTTTTCAAACAAAAACAAAACTAATATTAATTTAAAATAAATGATTTATCGTTAACGATGCCCAGTTTTTTACATCCTCTCTCTTGCCGCCATGAACAGGGTCATGTACAAGCATTTCTGTTATATAGTTTTTTATATACTTGTCCTTGAATTGGTTACATACAATAGCGTTTGCGTCTTTGTTTTAACTACTGTCAATTTTAACTGAATTTTTTTTTAGCACAAGCGGCAGTGTAATTATAAAAAGAATTTCAGACTACATATATCTTACAGTTCTATACTTGTTCATCAATAATTTTATGTATATACAAAACTCTTGACCGAACAAATACAAAAAAAATTTCAATAAAAAATCCTTTTTTCACGCTTACTAGGGAATATAGAATGAGAAATTAAATAGTTTCCTGTCTTCACAAAAGACGAATATATATTTTAAATATCGATATACCGATTCAAAATGTTCATTATGATCGCCAAATGGTTGTCTAATTATTAAACATCATTACTTTCATAGAAACTATTACTCTTAATTAGTATTATTAGTGTAGTAGGATATTTTACTTACATCACAGTCTAAAACAATAAATTAATATACGAGTTTTGCGCAAAATCCAACTAAAAGAATGACATTAGAGTATGTCATTCTATCACGTAACGCTCAATGATGATCACAACAATCCAATGATGAGCCGATTACCTTACGTTCACATAAGTTATAAGAAAACTTTTCTCAGGATTACCAGAGGAATTTCCGCTACAAAATACATGAAATTATCATTATACTCATTCAATCTAATGAACAGTACGCCTTGAACATCTATCATTTTTATTTTTTTCCGGGAAACTGGTCAGATTTGACCTCCATGATCAAATTATGTTTTTAATTTAAAAATGATGCGGTATTAAAAGCATTAATATGAAAAAAAACTATTTGTAATAAAACATTTTGTTGTAGGACTTTCCCGTCACGCAGCCTTTTTCTGATGCACGGCTTACACACAGACACACGCGCGCGCGCTTACCGTATTTCATTTCATTATTAAATAATTCATTTCATAGATTCTTTAAATTTCGACCTCTTAAGTTCGGCTGATTCAGAAACTTTTTTAAATTGTTCATTTGGCGTAGATTTTTTTATAGTTTTTTAAGTGTTAATCAATTTTTTAAAAGCTTTATCATTTTTATGTGTAATATGAGCGGTACTTCACATAAAATTATCCGTACAGGCCATTCTCAAGCAATGTTAAAGTGAAGCGAGCGTTCCGTTTAAAATAAAAAGAATATTTCTAAACGTAGTCGATTAACTTCTAGTAAACTGTAAAAAAGATTGTCATAAAATGAGTAAATATTTACTATTACTTTCAAACAATTTTTCTTTTAAATTTCTCCAAAAAAATACTTCTACCAAGGAAAAGTCTAACTGAGAATCTATTATAGGACCACTGGACACATCTTCTCCTGCATCATTAACATATTTAAAGAAATCCTAGTCGCTATAGACTGTAGGTGTTCAGACTCAAACATTGATTCTTCTTCATTATGCTTATAATTAAAAGAATTGCCCTTCTTACTTGTTAAAGTATCAAGCTGTTTCTAATTCAGTCAACAGCTGACATTTTCTTAATATTTATTTTTGTAAATATGTAAACTGCCGTTCTTACTTTTTTGTAAAAGTAAATAAATTTGAATATTCAGCTAGCCTATTTTATCAGCTGATATTTTATTTTAGTAATTCATTATTAATGCACTATTTAGGCTAAATTTAGAGCTCTTACTGTTACTTACATACACACTAGTATGTTTTTCAACAATGTAATGTAAAATTAGTTAAATGATAACATTTTAATTTAACATGAAATTCAATATGGCAAAGAACAGTTAATAATGAAATAAGTTTATAAGGTCAACAATTAAGTATAATCCTAATCTAGTATTCATTTATACACCAATATGCCAAATAATTTATTAAAAGTTGAATTATTCATTTTATGGGTTACAGAGCAATGACCTAACAACGAATATTCTAATGTATATAAGACTTTGGTACTTACATATTAATGCCACTGCAGCTACAGCTGCTGTTTAGGTTATGTTCATGTACTGACAAATCGTACGTATATCAAAATAACCTAACTAAATATAACCAAATCGTATGTATATCACTATTTTATATATACTACCTTTGTATTTTATCCATTTTGTTGTCACTAAATATGCCAGAACTTGGCACCATAAATATCACCAGTAATAACATTTTTTAGAAAGTCAGGATCGATTTCAATTTGCCGTAGAAGATTGCAGCACACTTCTACCCTGTTGTTTTTCTGTTCAACAGTGAGGTTTTTTGGGGTCAATTTTGCACAAACTTTTTTCATGTTTGATTCGGTTGTCAAAATTTGATGGACTGTGTTACAGTTCAAATTTAATTGTTCTGCAATCATCTGACAGTTAATCACTGGTCGTACCTTATCAAGCTCAACATCGCTCTGAATCGCTCAGTATTGTCGTCACTTCTTGATAACAATCTTCCAGAGCATGGATTGTTCGCAACTGACTCCCGGCCATCTGAAAATGCTTTAAACTGCCTAAAAACGTAGGCTCGTGACAGAGCGTTTAACACAAAACTTGATTGAACAATGTTGCTTATAATTAGTATCACTCATTTTTGTAATGGACAACAAAATCATTTAACGAAAAGTTTGTTTGCATCTCACATGGTGACAATAGACTAAAAATATTAATACCTAATATAAATCAGCTATTCCTATAACCATATGTTTATTAGTAACTTTACAACTAGTCTCATTACTTTATTTACAGACCTCATGTATGGTGGTATTTTAGTTCGGTTGGTTTTTTCTAAAACATGTATGCGATAGTATACATATCAAGTTCTAGCCGATCGCATACTATAAGATAAGTAAATTTCTTTATTATAAAAAGGTTATTATGAATGTATGTATAAAATAGTCAGTTTTTTATACACATTTAGTGGCTTTTTACAAGATATAACAACTTATTGTAATTGAAATAATTTCACATTACCTTTTAATTATCGGTTATTTTTAATTCTGCAGGTTACTGTCAATAAAGGAAACATCGAGGGAAATACCATGAGTTGTATTACTTGTAAGAGATGCATGAATAATTCGGTAAACGATGGAATTATAAACAAAAAATCCAGTGAATGTAAGTGTGTATATGGCGATGTAACTATAAAAAATTTAGTCGACAATTGTAAGTCTTTTAATCAAAGTTCTGCTTTAAAATAACATTTAAATATTCACGCTAAATAGAAAAATTTTATTTGTAACTTTTTGTCAAAAGTTACTTGATTTCAGAAGCGATTTAAAAAAAACATGTTAATAATATTCATACAAAAGAGAAAAATTAATTTGTAACTTCTACTAAAAGGTTTTTAATTATCTTTCCGATTCAACATGTATATTTATTTACTTCCCAAAGGGAAAAATGATATACATAAATTTTGTCAAGTCTTTTTAAAATTGCAGTTGTGATTTAAAAAAAAAAAAAAAAAACCAATTAATTTCCATGCTAAAGAAAAGAATTAATGTTTGTAACTTTTTATCAAAAATCTTTTAATCGGTTAACGTTTTAAAAAGACATCATAATAATATCGTTATTAGAGAATCATTCTGACCTTTAAAAATCTTATATTAAGAAAATTGATTAAGGGAAAAATTCGATAGCATTCTTTCAAGTGTGCATAATCTAAAAAAAGTATAACAAAATTTATCTAAGGTTTATAATTTAACATTACATTTTTCTCATTTTTGTTTGTTATAACTTCAGGCAGGGAGGTTTCTACCTTGTAGACTAAACGAAATTAAAAAAATCACTTTTGGCTTCAAAGTAGTATTACGATTACTGTTAGGTATTGCATCAGAGAATGAGATAAAGTAACAATTTTGTAGCGCGTGAAAAATACCATGCCTGACCAGGATTTGAACGCAGGACGACCAGATGAAAGGCCGAGATACTATCACTCGCCACAGAGACCAGCAAGGCTACAAACTAATTAAAAAAAAATTAGATTTATATATTATTCTAGTTTATAATAAGCGGGTGACGTTTATGAACATTTCAGGCCCAGAACCGATGTCAGTTTGGATGATTTGGTTGGTTCTAAGGAATTCCATCGGTTCAGAAAAACCGGTGTAGAGAAACGCGTGTAAAGTTCACAAGCGAGACTTGTTATAAAAATCACATGTTACATGTGTTTTTCACAAATAACACCGGTCCTGAATGAATCCAAACAAGAAGTGTAATCTGATATCTGTGCCTGTGATCAATATCGACCTCAAAATCTTTATCGGTGCGATTTCTTTAAAAATGTTTTCTTTTATTGTTATTTCTGGTCGTGAATTATTTTCCTCTTTTTTTACATCGGCAAGCACGATTAAAAATGCTCCAACCCCTTGAAAATAAACAAAAACTAACATTTTTAAATATACGACAGATCATTGTAATAGTCCTATTAAATTGCCAAATATATTCTGTTCCCTATAGAAAAAGTTTTTGGAAGGATAGAAGTCAAAAGAGGACAAAAACTTTAGACTTTCACCGTGCTCTGAAATTCTCTCTGCATCTCTGTTAGTTTAAGTTATAACTTATCAAATATTATGAATTTATACGTGAATATTTATAGACATATTTTTGAAAGTATACGCTGTTAGAAAATATAAAAAATGTTTCTCGTTTACCTAACGATGTAAAAAACCCTTCCTAAAAAATTAAGAATCTGTTAAAAAAAAAAAAAATACTCTGTTGCCACCGGTTTGTTCAGTTAAAAAATGTTTATCGTTTATGTCCATTTCTACCGGCAAAATCGCATACCTTTTAAAATGTAATTACATAATTCTTCTATTTCACAATTATATCTCGGATTATTAATTTTACACAGACTACTTGTTCCACCCAAAATCTTCCCTTTCTAACCACCCTGATGTATTCTCCAAATATTTCATCGATGTGCCCTTGTATTCTCTATAACTTTTGCAAGATTTTATAGATTACTGAAAGAAGAGAAATTCCTCTGAAACTATTAACTTCCATTTTGTCTCCTCTTTTGTGTAGAGGTGAATTAAGGCAGACTGCCCGTTCTTGTGAGATTTTTTCTGTCCCAAATGTTTTCAGATGATTTCTGTAATAGATCATATATTAATTATGTAATCATCATAATTTAAAAAATCGCATTGTTATTCTCACCAAGTGCCGTATTAATTTTTTAGAAATACGATTATATATTCTTTATTTGGGGGATTTGAGTTTTTTAGTCGAGTTACTGGTTTCAAAAAGTTGAACTTTTCTTGGGGTTTTTCAATAGTTTTTCATAATAATTATATATTATATATTATATTATATTATATAATTATATATTATAATAATAACCCCTCAAAAAATGATTTTTTATTTACACCCATAAATATCATCCTCATTTATCTTCTGAAGTAATACCTTACGGCGGTTCCAGAGGCTAAACAGAAAAGAAGATAATAACCGTGAAGTAAAAGGTACATATATATATTTGAATTTTTTCTTGATTTTAATTAAGAAATATTTCTTATCTCTTCTTAGCACCGGTGAAATATACCTCCCCCTTCCGACTTGCTGAAAGGAATTTTTTTTATTTAACCCGATTCTGTTAATTTTGAAAAAAAACTGACGTTGGATTTGAAGATTTTATGCTTTTCGAAAATCGATAAAAGTTATAACGTATTATCTATTTTGCCATTTACCATTTTATAATATTCCATAACGTTTTTGAGATTAAAGATTCTTTGCGCAAGATCTGTTTTTCCTGAATTCACCCCGATATTCATCCGGTTGAGGTTCGAACCTCTAGTGAAAAAATTACTATCATCATACGTTATAAATTATTATTTTTATTATTACTTATTTTTTTAATTTTCCGGTAAATCTTTGCGTTAATATTCGAGTGATTTTTACGTTAAGTGTAAAGAACGGTTGTGTTTGTTTCTTTACAGCGTATTGATTTTTAATTATCAGTGCGAGTCAAAATGTACGGATAACTACAATTTTTTATTAATTATGTAATTCCATTTAACATTAAGTAAAATTCAGTTCTGTTATTTGGATTTTTTCTATTTGTTATTTTATTAAATCGGCTTAGGTTTCGATTCTGATATTAACGGGTCTTTATAATGCAAAATTAGTTTTACAATTATTCTAGAAATATTTAATGAAATCTTTGCGATAACATTTAAGAAGTCCGATGAAATAAATTTTTCTGTCTTCGTAATCTATTTAGAGTTCCTAAAGAATTTTAATTTAAAATATTATTGAAAATATTGAGAACTAAAAACCAATTTAGTCGTGTTTAGCTTTCTTCGACTAAAATACAGGAGGAATATAAGCCGTAACTAATTATGATTTGAATCAACCTACCGACTACGAACACCTTATTTCTGCTACTATTAAAAAAGAAACTCGAGTAGTTTTTTGTTTAAAATCACAGTTATTTTAAAATAAAACATACACAAAGCATTTTACACAACAGAACCCTAATAATAATAGTTTACTTAATTTACATTTTTATTAAAAACTTTAAGGGAAAAATTTGTTATAAGAGAAAAATATTATTGCAGTTTGTTAAGTTTAACTGTTCTTTGGACGACTTAATTTAGTTTAAAGTAATTTAGTATACGCGACACAACTTTAAAATCTTCTTTTTTTTAATCGTTGTTCTCCTGCTCCACTAGGCCGGCTCAACAGTCAAGTAGGGACGAGTTTATTTTTTTGATATCGTTCTTTAATATTTAATAGTTATACCGTAATTACGTATAACCTAATACTTGTCGTTTTATATTTAAGTAAAATTTAAAGAAAATTGTTCGGGTCGTTTGATGTTGAAAAATAAATAAATGTTAAATATAGCTTGACATTTTGAAAGAAACTTTCTGGACTAAATATTTATAAAAAAATTCCTTCGGTGAAATAACTATTCGAAACGGCGACGTTCAACGTTTTCAATGCGCGCTTCAATAAATTGCAGCGAAGAATTTTGTATCTATTCGAACAAATTCTCCAGTAGCTTAAATATTTTTTTAAAATTTCTATCGTATTCGACGTAACAGTTCGCTTACATCTATTACTTCTAACCGTAACACAGGTATGTAAAAAGTACGGTAAACTATTTTTCCGTTCACGGAAGAGCTTATTTTTTATGTATTTAAGCCTTCGATGAACAAATACTTTTTTTAAAAAAAGCAGTAAGTCTTTTTATCTTGTCTGAGATCAAAAAAAATTTCTATATTTCTTAATATATGAATCTATAACCGATTAAAAACGTAAAATATGTTTTTGCTTAATTTGAATCTTAAACGATTATTACTGTAATTAATTCTGCCGTATTTTAAATAAAATACGGCAGAATTTAAAATAAAATTTTATTTAAAATACGGCAGAATTTAAATAAAATACGGTTTCAAATAAATATTTGAAACCGTATTCAAATATTATACGTTTAATATTATGAAAAGAGACCGTTTCAGACGACTTCATAAAATATAATTTAAATGGATTATTACTTTCTAAAGTATTAGAGATTAAAGGAATATAACTTTTGCGAGTTTTATTTATTTTTCGTGGAAAAATGTCGGATTAAAGGTGTATAGAATATTACAGTCGGTTCTTGAGATAAGAACCTGCTGAAATTAACAAATGAATCTGTCTAATTTTAATACAAATTTCTCGGTCGTTTTAATGCTCGAAAGTATATATATTATATTATATTATAGGGCAGCTAAAATGTAATACGCCTGGAACGTAACGGGAAAAAAATCGGATGGGGCTGTGTCGGGGTTCACGGCCGTTGGTTTAACCTAAAACGTTACAGACTTTAGATGAAGTTCCTCCGATGGGAGAACCACCGTCGTATTTTTTTTTTTTGAACAAAACTGAATTCTCCGATGGAAAATTTTAGTTCCTTCGTTGGACCAACTCTACAGTAAACTGGTCGGTATGTATGTCAACGAGTCGCTTTTAGTGTTTAAGATTGAAATAAAAACGAGACGTTGACTGCCTACTAAATCTAATTTTAACTTAAAACAGACACTTAGTGGTACGTGATATTTATTTCGACTAACATTCGACGACAATTTTTTTGAACGTCGGCCTGTGATATGAGAAGTAACAGTGATAAGGCATAATAAGCAGCGGTAGAGGTGCCCGCGCCGTCGGCGTCGTTCTCTGAGTGCGCCGTACCGGCTTTGCGACAATCCCGAAAAAGTCTCGCTCGCTCGGAATCTGACATTGTGGTATCACAATCTGCGCGTATCCCATAACCTCCTCTTTCCAGCGACACGCATAATTTATATTTCCGGCTGGCTTTTGAGCGGACTGGGGCCGACCGATTGAATTTTTATACTTTTTTACACGTTTACTTTAATCTTTTACTCGCAGATATTCTCCAAAATACATTTATCATTACTTAAATCGATCTATGTTGACAAAATCTAAACGAAAACACACGAATCGCCGCGCTATCACGTCTAAGTCGTGCGCTATACCGAATGGAAATGAGCAAGAGGGTCAGTTTTGGCGTATCTGCGCTGTGTACTCTTCCCGCCCATCAGTTTCCAAGTGGCCGATAAAACTTTGAAGTTTTATCGGCCAGTTGACCGTGTAAGTTATAAAATTACAACACCCCGTTTACGTCTCTAAAACTAATAGTTAGGAAGTTATTAAGGGAGGACGATACAGACCTTTTCGTTACGCTACAAATTTCTGTTCTGGTACCCGTTTGTTTCGGGGTGATTTTAAAGACGTTTCCCGTCAAGAAATGTCGCACAAAGCGGCAAACCCTGCTATCTTTTAGCTTCATTTCAAAACTCGTTGAGGCACGCCATCTCGCCGACTGTCACTCGCCATTGTTACGGCATCGAGTACGCCTGCCGTCTAAAACAACGTGCAGTGATTCTTTAGTAACAGCAAAAATGGACGCTACTGAACGAAAAAGTCGATCAAAGTACTAAAGTAAACGGGCGATAAAATTTCGCGCATCAGAACCCGGATAAGCGAATGCTAAGGATGAACCTGCATCGTCGAACGATTTGTACGAGCGATAAGAAGCGCCAAAAGGATGCGTATGAATCGATTCGTCGAGTCGTTAAAAATACCTTTGACACCTACGTTACCGAGGTGTCAAAGTCGATTGTAAAAATGAAATGAGGCGCGAAAAATTATAATTATAAATTACTTTGTGACCTCTAAATTTAATTTTTGAATTAAATCCATACTAAATGTGTTTGCACGTTGGTGTTCGCGCGCGTATTTGTTTTATAGACGGGCCGGGCTGTACTGTGAAATACGGTATTCTGCTTTTTATTATCTATATTAAAACAAATGTTCCTGTTGTTTTTTTTCCGATGAGTTATTAAAGACGATATGGTCTAAGTTATTGTAAAATTGTGTTCAGATCCTGGTAGGGAGTCGAACCCGACACATTTGGTGTAGCAAGCAAGCACGCTACTTTCTATGAACAAACTGCTGACATAAGATTTTTGTTTTTAATTACACTATTACGTTTTTTAACTGCCGTTTTTATATTAAAAGAAATAATAGCAGTGTTTAGTAAAAAATGAAAAAAATATGTAAATGGACGCTCACTAGTGTTTTTTTTTTTGTCCAAGTGCAATTATAAAATGTGTAAGTGTAAATTATATCCATCCGTAGATTGAATATTAGGTAAAACGAAGTAGCTGAAAATTTTATCATTACCGTTTGGGTATCGTTGGTTACGTTCCTTTGTTAACGTGTACGTAAGTTGAAGCGAAAATTTGGTTTTAATTATTATTTTGTATAATTATAATTTTTCAAATCTGTAAAAAATTAATGTCATACTGTCGATTGTTGTTATGAGAGGAGAAACAGTGCAGTGTAGGCAATACATTTTAGAGGGCGCGTTTATTTTCATAATATTTATTATAAATTATATAAAAGACGACTAGCATTTATACTTTTATGCTGTTACCAAATAAGTTAATTTTTAATAATATAAATCTTATCAGTACTCTGGTAACCCCAAAATATGACAAAATAAAAAGCTGTTAAATGAAGCAGGAGTTGTATAGTTTCTGTTTAGTTGAAAGTAAATGATGGTATTTAACGTTTTCTCATATGACTTAAATAGATTAAACATGATCAAATACTTTTGTCATCCACACAAATCAGTAAAGAAATAACCGTAATCAGGTTTTAAATATTCTTTACCTACAAAACTGAACAATTTCTACTTTCTTACTCAAAAACTATTAATCAAAATACTACTTGTGAGCTAGCTACAAAATGGTACTATTTACAACAAGGATAAACCATAAATTCACCAGCATAGCTGAAGAAGCAACTGTTCTGTAGATAATATTAAAGATCACTGCATAAAAAATAATAGAAAATGAATTATTTAGATATTTAAAATTTACATTAAAATTTTTATCATCATTAAATGTATACATTTTAATTTTAATTTTTTTTTTTACTTTGTGTTGTCAAGGGTAAAATTTAATATCAAAATTAAAATTGTCTTTTAATGAACATTATGACAGATCACAAAGTGGTTTTGTGTGTATGTGTGTGAGTTGTTGCAATGAAGTTACTGAAAAAAATTTTTGTAGCAGAATTGGTGCTTTAAAGTACAGTTAAAATAAAATTAAGATGATTAGAAAAGTGAATGTTTTTATTTCTAATAGAGTTAATTTAGTACCAGACTAATCATATTTCTTAGTGACTTTTATTAATAATTAATGGACAAAGTGTGTTCAGTGAATGAAACTATACCTTTATATCTAGTGCCAAAGAAGTGTTTAATATCTGCATTAATATGAAAGTTGTTAACAAAATTACAGTTTTGCTAAAATAATAATTTTAATTATATAAAGGATGATAAAATCACAAATTTCAGTAGTTTTAAGTTTTGTTGTTGATTTGTATTATTCTGTAACTAATCTGTGAAGGGCATTTTTTCAGTTATAGTACATCTATTGTTTACTATCTTAAAACCCTCACATTATGTTGTATTATTGTTTGGAAATAAAGTGTATTGATTTTATTTTTATTTAAATATTTATACTTAATTGTACAACTTATTTTGATGTTTAGTTAACTACAGTTTTTTTTCTCTAAACAGACTAAAATTAATATTTCCTTCCAATTTTTAGTATAGAATCACAGTAATTTTTACCTGCAGTATATATCTTTTCAGAGTTATAAGTTGGATATTTGAAGTAAGTGAAGAAATTGTGTAATAGTATAAATGCGTACCTACATCACCAATGTAAGATAAGAGACAAACCAGAAGTTGTAGAATTAATTCAACTTTAATTAATAGAGTTGGTAATTAGAGTAGGTTTTCTTTGTTATTTTATGTTATATTTATTTTTTCTAATCCTGTATATTATATATGAATAAAGAGCTGAACTAAATGATATATGAAATAAATTTAAAAAACATAAAACGCAAAACCATTTGCAAAAAATGAATAATGTTTGTCAACTGAAATGCCCAACACATTTAACATTTAAGTGTTTTTTATAACAAAAGGAAGTTTGTCCCAGTTTTCAAATTAACTCAATACTGTATGACTAATAGTAAAATAAAGGAAAGTGTTGTAGAAAAAATCAACTAAACACATTTATTGATCTAGAAGTGGTTCATAACAACATTAAAAACACAAGACTGTTTTAATTAATTAAAATCACATTCTAATGAATGATCTAATGCAACATTAATGAATGATCATTAATGCAACATATGCTATATTAATGTCATGAAACACTGGTTACCTGAATTACTGAAACGCTGAATTATGAAACACTGGTTACCTTAATTCTTCCTGATTTATTACAGTCAGAAACTCTTAAGTTTCTGTTATCATTTATGACTACAGAGTCAGTAGAAAGAGTTTTACTGCTCTATGTCTACTACTATGTTTAAATAAATAAAAACTGTAGTAAACCAAACAGGTCCAGATTTGAGATTGTATCTTACATCAATTGAATCCGATTTCAAAAACTTAGTGTTTCATAATAGCCTTACAGCTTGTGCTGAATATGTGTAAATGTTATATAAAAAATTATTTTAAGATTAAAAGAAATGTCAAAATTAAACATTTCTATTAACAAAACTGAATTTGTTTCTTTTTTCTGCATATTTTTTCGTTTTTAATTTAAAAATATATGCACTGTGTTAATTTATTTATCAGTTTGTTTTTAATCACATTATTGTCTGTCTTCTACCAATACAAAGAATAAACCTGATAAATCAGTAATTACATTTATCAGACATTTTGTAAATATGAAGTGAACTGTAAATTTATGGAAATTTTTATTAAAATAATTTATAATAATTACATTAAAATTAATCCCTATTGTCACCCACCTTCTTCAGTGGAGATTCTGGTAACACTGTCCGATAAAATTAGTATGATTTGAATTACATCGATAAAAATGTTTGTCATTCCCAAGCTAAAGAGAAATATATAATGATTAACAACAAAACTGCAAAGAAACTGACTTCCAGCTTGGAAATTATATCCAATTAATAGAAGCATTTATGAATAAAGCAAAGACCTATTTAAGCACTTTGATCAGTCACCTGTTCTAGAAGAGTCATCCCAATTATTTAATAAAAAATAAACAAAAGACTGTTTAGTAAATTCAAAATCAATGACAAAAGGGCGGTCAATTCAGGTTGGGGAAGAAACTTTATACTCTTCACAACTTCTATGGATTACATCACTTTAATAATTTTAACAGTTGTAAAGGAAAAAATGTCTAGTAACACTGCTAGTAATCACTGGTTTTTGTAAAAGAGGAATGTAGTCAACTCTCACTTCACTGTGAAACAGTTTCACAGATAAATACAACACTGTCTGTACTTAATCCTAATAATCTTTTAAGGTTTTCATTGGTTTCAATTGATTTCCTTTTGCTTTCCTTCCTTTACAACCTTTTTTTCATTTCCATTGTTATTGAAATTATGTTTACAACATAATGGTGTAGTTAAAGCAACTGTTACGTATAAAAAAATTCTTACTTTCAAAGAAAGCTGAAAAAAGTTTATTTTACGATTGCCATATTAGAACTAACAATAAGAGAATGAAAAAAGGAACCTTAAATAACTGATAAGGTTCTGTTTTTAACCATAGTTTATATTAAATCTATTTACAAAATTATTGAAAATCGAAATTCAATGACAACAAATATGTACGTAATAATGTATGCCTAATTTTCTGTAATTCCTACAAATTTTTTTTAAATAAATTTAAACCCATGAATAACATAATAAAGACTACCAACTAACATAATAACTACTTAAGACTACCTTCTTAAAACATATTAAATGTAGGCTGTGTAAAAACTGAGTTTTTTATCATCTAGTGGTTCCAAGATATAACTCATAAAAGACAAGCTATCTTTTTATAACAACCACCATGATCGCCGGCTATAATATACTTCTGAATCATCTTAAATAGAGCTAAATGCTACAATTGAATTTAGGATGATATGTGCTTTATGTTTTTAATTTTTTTATTTTCTATTTGTGTTTTATTATTTATGTTTGTCATTTTACTTCTCTTTTATCTAATCAAATTGCAAATGATTGATAATTATAACTAATTATTAGTAATAGTGAATACCGTATGTGTTTCATTTAAGTAATTAGAATAGCTTGGTTAACTCTAACTCAAGTGTTATTGTTTTTTTATCTTTTATTAATACTTGATGGACCCAAGTATAAATATGACACTCTGTAGCATTGCTAATCTTAAAAATCTGGAAGTGGAATTTAACTGCACAGTTAGAGTATTTTGTATAATTAGTAATAAGGATCGTCATTGCAGTGGCACCAACCAGGGTGACTGTTGCCTCAGTACAATTGAATAAGTATAGGGACTGGGTTAGTAGATTTCTGAAGTGGTTATCTCTCAAGACTTAAGATGTAGCTTTGATCTGTAAACTGTGGGGGCACCTAGAGTAATATATGCAAGGATAGCATCACACTCCAAATCTTG
This sequence comes from Lycorma delicatula, assembly GCF_047948215.1. Taxonomy (NCBI): domain Eukaryota; kingdom Metazoa; phylum Arthropoda; class Insecta; order Hemiptera; family Fulgoridae; genus Lycorma; species Lycorma delicatula. Next base: position 9,269,659 of record NC_134461.1, read on the forward strand.
AGTTAATTAACTAAATTTTTCAAAAATATATTGATTGTATGGACACAATTAGCCATTAAATTTTTATTCTTTATCTTTACCTAAGTTACATAATAAAAGGAATAAATTCTAGAATTAGGAATATCACCATACTGAAGAAAATTTTTTAGCTGATTAGAACAAAAATGAATATATTTATTGAAAACTTTGAGCCACTCTCAATTAATTCCTGTTTTTATCTATCATTTTTATTTGCAGGTTTGTACGTTCGTGATATTCATTTAATTAAACACAAAACAAATTATTTAGAATCAAGTAGTTTGTTCTGACTCCAATGCCAGTCAAGCATTGAATGTCTGTTTGGAAGTTGATAAAAAAAAATTATTCAGCTAGTAACAATATATTACATTACAGTTTAATAGTAAAATTTATTTTCTTTAGTTGTAGTACTTATTTCAATACAATCATTTATAAATGAAATTTTTTATAATTGTAGTAGTAATTAGCTCTTAACATTCTGTTTAATCCAGTTGTAGTAATAGTGTATGCTACTGATATGGTAAGAGGATTCAGATTTAAATCTGATTTTGTTTGAAAACATGTACATGCAAAATAATTCTTGATAGTCCTCCATTGCACACAAGTGGGCCACCAGAATCACCCTGTTATAAAAGAAGGCTGTATCAGTAATTGACAGTTATCCTTAAAATTATTTTTTTTCTATTTACCACCAGCAGGCGTAAATTAGTAGAGCATTTAACATCTATTGACACTAATCTGGGTCATAAAACTGATACTGATATATACGAATCATTAATAAAATTAAGTTTGCAAAAATGTTTATGGAAATAACATTAATTTCTGCCAAGACTAAAAAAAAAAATTGCTACTTGCATTTTTAAATTGACTGTTAGTGTCATTTAATTTCAATACCAGACGTACTCAAATTTTTTTTTCAATTTTTATATTTTACATTTGATGACAGACTTATATCATTTACATTACCTACCATCTTCATCGGTTCAAAACAAGAAAAACTACACATGAAAATATTGTTAAATTGTCAGTTAATTATAAAAGCAGATATATACATCAACTAGCGGTATGTGAACTTGACTAACGCTGCCCCTTGCCGGCTGCTTTTTCCAATCCTAATACACATTGAGGTTATTAGTGTTGTACTGTCTGCTGTGCATGTGATTTACTTTGTGTTGTATTATAATCAAACAGTAGTATTCAACTTCTTAACAAAAATGTTTAGAAGTTGTAATTTGGTATATTCAAAATGTTTAAAAGTTACAATTTGGTGTATTCAAAATGTTTAAAAGTTATAATTTGGTTTATCCAGTATCACCTTGCCCACAGATCAAGTTTATTATAAACGTTTTTAGTATTGAAAAGCAAATAAAAATTATGATATTATCATAGATCCCACAAAAATAACAATATTTTGAGTATGGAACTATGTAATTCTATTAATTAATTATATAATAATTTCCACTTACCAACTATTTTTATTTTTATGTCCAAACGCTTTTGGATATTAATCCATCAGCAGGAACATTTATGTGTTATGTAATATAATTTTTCCTTTAGAAATTAATATATTAAATGAAGTTTGAATTTTAAAACAAAAATTATAAATACAACAAATGATCGTCAAAAGATAGAAATAATGTTGACATTGTCTGTCATGTTAGTATGAAGTTCTCAATTGTTTTGTTGATGTATTAATATCCGAAAGCACTCGGACATAAAAATAAAAATAGTTAGCAAGTGGAAATTATTATATAATTAATTTATATCAATACCAATTCGCCATGATTAACAATAAAAGTTCTATTAGTAGAGAAATTTTTAAACTAGAAAAGTACACTTCGCAAAGTATATCATTCTTCCATTGAATGGCAATTTCAATTTAATCCAGCGAAGAATATTTAAAAAAAAAAACTGGACAGTAATGTTATAATACAAGGTGAAGTGCATCAACATTCTGAATTGGCGCAGTTTAAATTGTATGTAAAGAGGGAAAGATAATTGTAATTCTTACCCATTAAAGGGAAGATATTTGAGACAAAATGCTTATCAAACTATTTTTCATTTACCATATTTTACAAAAAAGAAAATAATGATTTTGTAAATAATAAAATGTTTATAACTTCTACATTTAACAGATTTTTTCTGGTATACTGGTACTTTTTCAGTAATAATTAAATTTATATTGAGTTACAAGTTCTTGACGTACATCAGTTTAGTAGTATTGACTAAAATTGTCATGTAATGAAATTAAGTAATTTTTAACAAATTTTCTTTAAAAGTTTCCATAACACTCATCTAGCTGAGGTTTGATAAAAAAAAAATATGTCATTTTCTTCACAATGAATTGCTTAAGTGAGCAAATAAACAATTTCTGCTTATCATTAACAGTTCTTATACTCTCATGAGATGAAAAATTAAGATGGCTACTGTTTTTAAATTTACAAACATAAAATTACAAATCTGTTTATTTTGTAGGGAATATGGTTTAAGATACATTACAAATTGCATTAAAATACCTCAATCCATCCTCAAGATATAAATTTCTATTTAAAAAACACAAATTTCTGGACAGAGGTAAAAAGAAGGTATTTCCATATGTATGTTTAAAGGACTTTTCTTCTTGCCCTGATGTTAGGAATTAACTACCAAAATATTTGTCAATTCTTTTTTTATAATTCTTGAATAATTCTGAATTATGGGACTAATTTTTGTAGAATTCTATGCTCAGTTAACAAATCGTGAAAAGGGGACGGCTTCTTCCAACAAGACGGAGAAACATGTGGCACATAAAAAAATTCACTCACTAGCACGCCTTCGTGCGTTTTCTTTTGTAGAAGAACAAACTGTCAGTCGAGGACGATGACTTCTGTGTTTCCCAGATTCTCTTCAGATTTTTGTTTGGGGTTATTTCGAGGAAAGAGTTTACGAATCAAATCCTCCACATTATCAATAAACTGAAGACGAATATTCAACAATGTTTTGTGTCAGGCGTCTCTCTCAATGTGCTCACTCAAACAAAAAAATGCATCCCTCCCTTGGGGAATGAAGTATTTCCCCGTTACCTTCTTCGCTGAACTGAATTTATTTTTACATATCAGCATGAAAACCCCGTTGAAAAGTAGATGATGTAATCAGCGCTACATGGGCTGGGTATGTAAGTGAACATTACTACTCTTAAAGAAAGCGATTCAAGTAGTAGCATTTGTACACCAGATGTTTTACATATGTCACAATCATAAGAAAGACTATGAAAGCAACACTAAATGGACACTTTTCAACGAGTTATGCAATGAATCTCTACTAAGTTGGGAAACAAAATTAATTAAATATAACAAACATATTAATTTAAGATAAATATATTAATAAAAAAAAAAGATTCTTTAGAAAATAATTTTTTCAGGAAAAAATTTTTTTAAATTTATTATTCTTTTTCTTACCATTTTTAAAGATACCCTAATTTACACAATAAAAACAAAATTTACGTTTTTTTTCTTTTGTTTTTTTAAATTATCTTCGTAGGTACAATTAATAACTAAGTTTTGTACTGATTAATCTTTAAAGAGTGTTTTCAATCCCAAAACCATCTACCAGAAAAGTACTATGAAACTTTTCCCAAATCCCAGTACATTTTTCAGATTGTCTATAGATCAGTTATGAATGCAATTTAAGATAAAAAAATGCAATTTTTTTTCAATAAAAATACATTTTTGAAATAACATTTTATTAGAACTTCTTGTGCAGTATCTTTTGTTTAAAATAAATTATACTAATAATGTTAACAAATTTTTAACAAAAGACTTTAATATTATTTAATTACTTTTTTAAATCTGTATCTTTTTCTTTTCAAATACATATGTCCTATATAAAATAAACATCTATATTGCATTTGTAACATTTTATATCGATGTGAATCTATTTGCAAGGATTGTAATATTTTTCTCTAAAAACATAAGTTGAACGTAAGCTATTTACTGCAAGTTAAGCGACAATAACCATGTGTGAAATTCTCTTTTCGTTTATTCATTTTGACATGATACCTAAAATTATTTGAAGTTGTTTCCACTAAATCTTTTCTTCTTTTGCACAAACATTGATGGTGGGGGGGAAGGTTATTTCCTACTCCCAATACTCAGGTAAATACGTTAATATTATTAAAATCAAATTTTGTGTTTCGGTTTCAATTCGTTATTTGATGAACAATCATTTTTATTTAGGCTTATAATATTATGAAAAAATGACTCGTCGGTAGCCATTTTATAGTTAAACTGAAATATTAATGCAAATATTAATTAATGCATTTTATCAGCTCTTTAAAAATAAAAATAAATTATTAAGATTTTTAAAAAATTACTATCTTAATTATTATTTGTACCTATCAGAATAATAGAGGTACAATTTTCTGAATCGTTAAGAATCTTTAATTTCTCTTTCTTTAAATTTTAGAAACTAGTTTTCTAAGATATTTAGTAGTAGTTAATTAAACTTAAATTTAAGTTTAATTAACTACAATCACAAGAATAAGGAATACTTAGTAAGGTCATGTATCTATAAAAAACAAAGTAGACTACAGAAGAAAATACAATAATGAGTTATAAAGAAAATACAATAACAAAGAAAAAAAAAAATCAGATGTTATCAAACAAAGAAGAATCACCTTCTCCAATCACGAACAAATAATAAATTCTAATGTGCTGTCAAATAGGCTATTGACAAATTTTAAAAATGTAAAAAAGCGACAACAGATAGTTAGAGAACCTGAAAGATACGTAGAATAATTGAAAATAACACAATAAAATACCAAAGAAAGTTCACTATCGAGAAAGAAATTGCCAAAACATCTCAGATTTCCAGAAAAAACAAAAAGACAGAAGAAAAATACCTGGACAGAAAAAAGAAAAATACTGGGAAATGATGAAAGAAATTACATATATATTTATATAACCAATGACACTCCCGGTAACATAAGGATTCCAACATGGGATCATACATATAAATCGGTTCAGCTGTTGAGCTGTTATGATGGTACAAACAAATAATGTACATATATTAAAAGCCTGATTTTATACCTGGTTTTAGTTTGTCGTTGCTAACGCTAAGCAGTATTTCCAGCTGCACCTTGATACAGCAACTTATTTGTATGCTGTGAAATAAGTATAAAAGTTTTGAACACTTACTTCTATGATCTTATGTACTTTACTTAGACTTAGAACTGTATAGAAACTACCCCACTTCGCTACCCAAGTAAATATTCTATTCAACTGATATAAAACATGTTTATAGTTTTATTTTTATTTTCATAAGGTTCTTTTTATTGAATTCTTCAGAAAAAAACTGGATAAATACTATGAAAAAGCAAGATTTCATAGATGAAGAATTCAGGGCTGCTAGTTTATATACATATATAAACTAAAAACTTGGCACAGTGGTCAGTATTTTGAATTTTGTGAAAATTTAAAAAATTATATTTATATATATAAAATATACAATATTTCAGAAGAAGGTAACACAATTGTAGATAAATTTAATTTTTTTTAGTCTAGGAGGAAGGAGTTGAGTATAATAAAGTGGGATAAATAAAATTGCTACAATGAATAATTTATAACAGTTTTATAACTAAGATTGCATTTTATATAACATTTTGATGAATAGATAGAATTACCTGAAAGCTCATTTTAATTTATAACTTTATAATAAAATGAAAGAAATGCATTAAACTTATAGTATACACAAAATAATATATTGGATAAAAGAATGGTTTTAATTAAGTTTCCCATTTCAGTGTCCCAGTCTGATAGCTAAAAAGTTACTTCACCTCACAATAAAATGTATGAAATATGAACTTGACCATTAATCTAATGAACCGTTAATCTAATTATAATGTTTTACATAGTAATTTGAAATTAAATAAAATATATTCGTTGATAAAGTAACTTTTAATGGTTTATTTATTTTTTTTTTTTTTTATAATTACAAATAAAATTTACAATATTATTCAAATTTCAAATATACATGTTGTTTATAAAATAACAGATTGTTATATAAAATTTTGTTGAAGCTTATGATTTCAAGTTTTGATTTTATTTAGTAACAATATGAAAATCTAAATAATCCAAAAAGATTCTCACTTTCTTGTATTTTAAAATTACAAATACAAAACCTGATTAAAATGTATTTCAAATCTATGATTAAATCAAAAGTTAGCAAATATTTTAATTAATTTTTTAACTTGATCATGTTCTTAACTCAACTTATATCATGTCCTAAAAGAAACTTTTTTTCAGCCCCTCAAAATGTTGCATATAATATGAATTATAGATCATTATTAATGTATAACTGTTTAAATTTTAATCTAAATTGTTACAACCATCTTCAAAGAAAACTAGTTAGTGGTCTAAAAATCCTACTGCTAATTGAACCAAAACATTTAGAGTCTAGGTTGATAATCAATACATTATGGAGAGACAATCACATAGTTAAAATTTAAACTACACGAATAGTTTATCATCCATACATGAGAGGAAACAAACAATAATGTAACGAGGTGCAAATAATTCTTATTCTATACATTACACTACATTTTAGAATGCAGAAGAAATTATGAATTAGTAAATTATAAAAAAATTTTAATTAAAAATTAAAAAATATTCTTTTGTATAGCCAAAATGATAAAAATTATCATTAAACTACAACTCTTGGCAATTCCCTACAGCTTTTAGAGGAGCTGTGCAATAGAGATGTAACCCGATTATATATCTTTACTTCTGTGATAATCTACAAAAGTCTTCAAGGATACCTATTTTGGTTATTAAAATACTCTTTGAATGTGTGAAAAACTGCACTTACTTCAGTAAATCATAGCACAAAATATTCAAATGTAATTCATTTAAAACTAGATAGGAAATAATCTCGATGAGAGAAACAACTAACCATTGAAGCACAGTATGACAAAATCAACTTTTTCATGTTAAAATTTCACGTCTATCATTTCCTACTAGAGATATTAGCAAAGGAGAGCATTGGTTACTTTTTAACCAGAGGTGGAGCAAAAAACTAACAAACAGTGTGTCTTAAGTTTTGTTAAATTCAATCAATGATCTTTTCTTATAAATAGATTTTTCATATATATTTACTTGTAATCGATGTTCAATATAGTCGTAGCAGTAAAACCTTTCATAAATAAAATTTAATTATTTTATTCTTTGTATCTTAAAGATGATTTACTGTGTTATGCATAATTCAATGTTTGTTGTTTAATTATAGTCATCAACTCGTATAATCAGAATGATTGGGCATAAAACTTATTAGATTTGTTTTGTAGGCACTAATTCATTGAATTTTTTATTTAATTCTTAATTTCAGTTTTTAGTGAGTTTTTATTTATTTGTTCTTTGCAAAAGTTTCACTTTTCTAAATGAAAGATAGATAAAGCATCTATACAAAAGTTTTCATGGAGAACTTCTTTTATTTTACACTAGCTAACCCGGCAATGCTTCCCTATTGCTAGATTTGAGTGTATATGATTAAATGAACACAATTGAAAATTTGATAAAACATTAAAAAACTGAACATTACGGAACTTCACAAAATTTAACTTTTCACTTTATAAAAGTCAGAATGTGAATAAATCCAATTGTCAAAACAACAGCGCTACCTATCGGATATAATTCAGTAGTTGGTTCAAAATACCCCTTACTTTCTTTCTAATGGTCAGATTGAGGATATCAATACCTTCTCTTGACAATATGGACCATTTTTCAAAAAACCGTGTGTAAATCAGTCCAGTAGTTTTCTAGTCTATAGCACACACACATATGAACACTACTTTATATATTCAGATTTGGCTTAACTTTTTTATTGAAATTTTTAAAGATTTTCTCATAACTAGCAAGAGTAGGTAGTCAGCTTACAACAGAGTTTACTGATGCCCTATTGCAGGACAAAAAGAGGCAGTTTCCCTTGTTTAAATTCAATTTGGCACTATTTTCAAGTTAACTCCATTTAAGCATATTTGATTGGTTCAACTAGCTTATTTGTATATCTACATTCAAAAGCAGCAGCAACAGCCAAATGGCAAGCATTAAATTTGTGTTGTTTCTCTTTTTATTTAATTTTTTTTACATACATGCTAATGCAGATAATTTTTTTATATAGTAATTGTAATAATAATATTTATAAGAATTTATAATATTTATAGAAAAAAATTGCATATCTGTTGATTGTTTTGAATATAACAAATACCAAATTAAAAATTTTTATGAACATGTTGGAATAGGATCACATGGGAAATGAGGGATTAAGAAATGGGAAACAAACAGATACTGTATTACAAAAGTTGTAAAAATGTAAATAAATAAATTTATTTTAGTTTTCAGTATGTCTGTTACATTCGGTAGATTAATTATTTTAAAAAATCCTACATAAAAGAAAACACTTACTAAATTTCTTAAATTTAAAATAATTTTTAAATGTGATGTGACACCACATGATTGTTAAATTACAATACACATTTTTTGCTGTACTTCATTTAAACTTACTTCATTTGAAAGTGAAATTCGATCCTCCAACTCTTTAATAAAGTGGACAATTACACAATTGTTAAAATATTAGTTATTAAGATCAAATATTTATACAATTATTAATTCAACCATCTTACATGAAATATTAGGATAAAGTAAAAGTCCCTTTATTGCTCTGTAAATAAATCTATGTCTTAAATATGTCTGTATATAAATATATGTCTTATATCTATATAACAGTATATTTTTTAAATTATTATGGTGTAACCATCAACAAAATGAAAACATAAACGAAAAATCAGCTGTTTCACCAAATCCGATGTGGACACCACATGACTTACTTGTACACCTATTAGATTGAATGCCAAACACACATTTAAAAAAAATTAAAAGTACATAAAATTTTATTTCATTAATAACTTCTGATTTTTTTTCATATTTTTTTTTTTTATTGTTATTATTGGATTATTATTTATTGTATTTTTTTTTTTTTACAATCAGAGATTAATAATTCATTATCAGAACAAAGTAGCGGGTGTAATTGCCGAAGCACCATGGTTCATGCGGAATGATGAGATTCACGATTATCTGGAGATCCCGTCGGTTCGTGAGATTGCACAATAGCACAGTGTGAAATACCTGCAGAGACTTTAGAATCATGTAAACCACTTTGCAATTAATCTACTCGAAAGCAGCAGGGACGTCCGGCGGTTGAGACGTGTCCATGTACTCGACTTGGGTCTGCGTAACAGATTGGAATCTAACACCGTCAAGTTTAATGGTGTCTTATCTAATTTCTTTGTTACTTCTCTTTCTTTCTGTTCTTTTTTTCTCTTTTATCCTCTTTCTTTTTATTCTATGTTATTAATGTTTGTAATAAGGATAAAATCAAAACCTAAACCGACAACGATTGTTAACGTCTATATGCCTACAAGCGCCCATGATGATGATGAGGTAGAGTGTGTATACGATGAGATTGATGAAGCAATTAAACACGTAAAAGGAGATGAAAATTTAATAATAGTTGGAGATTGGAATGCAAGCATTGGAAAAGGCAAGGAAGGAAATATAGTGGGTGAATACGATCTGGGCAAAAGGAATGAAAGAGGGGACCGACTTATAGAGTTTTGCACGAAGTATAATTTAGTAATTGCCAACACCCAATTTAAAAATCATAATAGAAGAATATACACTTGGAAAAAGCCAGGCGATACTGCAAGGTATCAGATAGATTATATCATGGTTAAGCAAAGATTTAGAAATCAACTCGTTGACTGCAAAACTTACCCTGGAGCAGACATTGATAGCGACCATAATTTGGTGATAATGAAATGTAGATTGGGGTTTAAAAACCTGAAGAAAAGGTGTCAGATGAATCGGTGGAATTTAGAGAAGCTTGAGGAAGAGGAGGTAATGAAGATTTTTGAGGAGGACATCGCAAGAGGTCTGAGTAAAAAAGATAAGATAGAAAATGTAGAAGAAGAATGGGAGAACGTTAAAAAGGAAATTCTTAAATCAGCAGAAGCAAACTTAGGCGGAATAAATAGAACTGGCAGGAAACCTTGGGTTTCAGACGATATATTGCAGCTGATGGATGAACGAAGAAAATATAAGAATGCTAGTGATGAAGAAAGTAAAAGGAACTATCGGCAATTAAGAAATGCTATAAACAGGAAGTGCAAACTGGCAAAAGAAGAGTGGATTAAAGAAAAGTGTTCAGAAGTGGAAAGAGAAATGAACATTGGTAAAATAGACGGAGCATACAGGAAAGTTAAGGAAAATTTTGGGGTACATAAATTAAAATCTAATAATGTGTTAAACAAAGATGGTACACCAATATATAATACGAAAGGTAAAGTCGATAGATGGGTGGATTATATTGAAGAGTTATACGGAGGAAATGAATTAGAAAATGGTGTTATAGAGGAAGAAGAGGAAGTTGAGGAGGATGAAATGAGAGAAACAATACTGAGATCTGAATTTAAGAGAGCATTAAAAGATTTAAATGGCAGAAAGGCTCCTGGAATAGACAGAATACCTGTACAATTTCTGCGCAGTGCAGGTGAGGAAACGATTGATAGATTATACGAACTGGTGTGTAATATTTATGAAAAAGGGGAATTTCCGTCTGAATTCAAAAAAAGTGTTATAGTCATGATACCAAAGAAAGCAGGGGCAGATAAATGTCAAGAATACAGAACAATTAGTTTAACTAGTCATGCATCAAAAATCTTAACTAGAATTCTATACAGAAGAATTGAGAGGAGAGTGGAGGAAGTTTTAGGAGAAGACCAATTTGGTTTCAGGAAAAATATAGGGACAAGGGAAGCAATTTTAGGCCTCAGATTAATAGTAGAAGGAAGATTAAAGAAAAACAAACCAACATACTTGGCGTTTATAGACCTAGAAAAGGCATTCGATAACGTAGACTGGAATAAAATGTTCAGCATCAAAAAATTAGGGTTCAAATACAGAGATAGAAGAACAATTGCTAACATGTACAGGAACGAAACAGCAACAGTAACAATTGAAGAACATAAGAAAGAAGCCGTAATAAGAAAGGGAGTTCGACAAGGATGTTCCCTGTCTCCGTTACTTTTTAATCTTTACATGGAACTAGCAGTTAATGATGTTAAAGAACAATTTAGATTCAGAGTAACAGTACAAAGTGAAAAGATAAAGATGCTACGATTTGCTGATGATATAGTATTTCTAGCCGAGAGTAAAAAGGATTTAGAAGAAACAATGAACGACATAAATGAAGTCCTACGCAAGAACTATCGCATGAAAATAAACAAGAACAAAACAAAAGTAATGAAATGTAGTAGAAATAACAAAGATGGACTACTGAATGTGAAAATAGGATGAGAAAAGATTATGGAGGTAGAAGAATTTTGTTATTTGGGAAGTAGAATTACTAAAGATGGACGAAGCAGGAGTGATATAAAATGCCAAATAGCACAAGCTAAACGAGCCTTCAGTAAGAAATATAATTTGTTTACATCAAAAATTAATTTAAATGTCAGGAAAAGATTTTTGAAAGTGTATGTTTGGAGTGTCGCTTTATATGGAAGTGAAACTTGGCCGATCGGAGTATCTGAGAAGAAAAGATTAGATGCTTTTGAAATGTGGTGCTATAGGAGAATGTTAAAAATCAGATGGGTGGATAAAGTGACAAATGAAGAGGTATTGCGGCAAATAGATGAAGAAAGAAGCATTTGGAAAAATATAGTTAAAAGAAGAGACATACTTATAGGCCACATACTAAGGCATCCCGGAATAGTCGCTTTAATATTGGAAGGACAGGTAGAAGGAAAAAATTGCAGGCCACGTTTGGAATATGTAAAACAAATTGTTAGGGATGTAGGATGTAGAGGGTATACTGAAATGAAACGACTAGCACTAGATAGGGAATCTTGGAGAGCTGCATCAAACCAATCAAATGACTGAAGACAAAAAAAAAAAAAATTAATGTTTGTTCTTGTGGTCTATATGGTGCTGAAATTAATTTTTATGATTTATGACTGAGCTTGAAATTTCATATTGGACACTTGCAACTGTTTATTGTGTATTACTTATTTTGGAGGTTCCTTAAGGACTCCCTTATCACATGTTTTTGTCAGGAAACTTACTTTATGGCTCCGCAAGAGAGCCAATTGTAATTGTTATTGAGAAAAAAAATTAGATAAAGTGAAATGCCCTGGTTTACAACAAAAAAATCTGCTTTATTTTTAGTAAATGTACTTACTCAAAGTAACACTAGGTAGCATTGTTTTCGGATAACCTTTTCTACGAAACAGTTTTGTTTGTTATTTTTTAACCTCCGGGACCAACGTTATGTATTGCTTCAGAGGAGAGGATTAGATGAACGATTTGTAACGTGTATGAGAATGCCATGCCCTGACTGCGACTCGAACCCAGTATCTCTGGATGAAAGGCCGAGACAATACCACTCGTATCAAGGAGGCCGGCTACGAAACAGTTTAGGCGCCAAAAGCGTAACGAATAAATCAAAAACATAACCAATAAATCAACTGTTGGGTTTCACTCTTGTTATTCTATTGGAAATTAAAGTTGAAGTTTAGGTGATTAGTTTTGAAGCCAACATTGTATTATCTGAACATAAGTTAAATTTTTATTATGTTTGGTTTAAATTTTTGACCATGGATGATACTCGCGATTCGTTTGGAATAGTTTCTAGATGTCGTTTTATTTCTAATGGAATTAGATGTTTAAAAATAAAACATCATTTAAGGTTATTTATTGCAGTTTGGCATTCGTGTTATGTTACAATCTTTAATTGTATCGATGAAAAAAATAAACCGTTGTTTAAAGAACAAACTGTAGAAAAGGTATGTTACAAATAATTAGTGATGTACTTATTTCAGAATGTATATAGAATAACATGTCGTATTTAAGGGTTGAAAATAAGTTTAATGTTTTACCCAGGTACTTATATGATTCAAATTATTTTGAGTTACTTGGTAGCATGAATTGCAATTCTTGTATTCATAACTATTATAATAGACATAACTTGAGTCATTATCCTAAGAAAATTAATAATAATTAAATTACTAATTCATTTTAATTATATTTATTTTCTTTAGTAACTACATCCACATATTACCAAAAAGGAATTTTGGAGCAAGTAAAAAATTCCATGAACCTTCCAGATTAAAGACATTGTTGATATCCTAATATATCAGTTGCTAAATATCTTAATTATTCTTGTATAAAAGTGTTTTTTTCAAATTTGACATGTTTTTGCTTGACTAATGGCAGATGTAATCTAAATACTTATTTTATAACAACTAAAACAGTGCAGTAGTTTCATTTATTCTGTTACCATTGCAAACAGGATTTCAATTAATATCTCTGTAGTGTAGTACAAGTGAAGAAGTTTTGCATTCCTATATTGTACTGGTTTACATCAGTTGAAATTTTTTGTTGGTAATATATAAATAAACATACTTGAAAAGAAAGGCCAAACTCTGTGGCAGACCAATAGATTCTTGGCCTTTAATCTGGAAGCCCCGAGTTTGAATCCCAGTTACGCATGACATTTTATTTTTTAATATGCTATAAAAGTATCGATTTTCATGTTCCCATACACATGTTTCTTTGTAAGCATCTGTGATGAATTAATTCATCAATAAAAAAAGGAAATTTTGCCAATGCTTGACTTAATGCAAAACTTGTGCTAATGCAACCAGTCAAAGTAATTTTTTGAATAAATCTCTAAGAAGTTGAAAATGATTTGTTCAATTTTATAACAAATTTGAAATTTCTAAATAACACTGCAATGATCCAAAAGGTAAACTTTAAAAATACACTGAAAGAATGAACATTATTGCAATCTATAGTTTTATCTGTAGGCTCTGAATAAAACTGCAGATGGGATTGCACAGTTTACACATAAGCATTATTACTAATAGACTAACCGTACCTTTCACTTTATTGCAGTGTATTATAATAACCATTTCTTACAAACATTCCATGCTAAGTTAACAAATGCAAAACTGTCATTTTCTACCTAATCTATTTTTCCCAAATCTGACCAATTATTGTGCATCTAAGTTTTTTTTTTTGAATGTAAAGGTTGACATTTGCTGGCATACCAGTAAAACTAAAATGTGTGTGTAAACGCTTGCTGACATCTAAGTTGCATGCAGACATAGATAAAAGCCTTTCTGTTTACTAAAATGTTATTTTATACTTATGTAGTCATATACCAAAACTTTCTGCTGTTAACATCTTATTATTGTCAGAGTTTTCTTCAAACATTTCTAATAGTCTTGTATTCTTCAGATTTTATTTAGTTATCGATTCTGAATGAGAAAAAAATGGATTAGCACACAAATTATTAACTTTTGTAGAAGAATGTAAGCATACAAGTGTAGTACTGGTCTTTATGGTAAGATTTCTTAAAAGTGCCTCACATGGCCCCAGGATTTGTCTCCAAGAAATTCATTTTCTCACTCATATAAATTCTTCACCATAATTTATTTTTTATGTTATAGATCAAATTCTTGACTTCCACCTTTACAATTCTGCAGCTGTTGCTATCTTCTATTATCATTTTCACACTAGTTGAACATTTAAAAAATGAACTTTCTTTGAAGACCAAGTTGTAATAAAAATATATAAATCTTTAGTGTTTGCAAGTTCCATCTTATATCACTACTGGTCACTACTAGTCTAATTAGGTGAAAGAACATTTTGAGATGTTTAGTAAAGTTAATTGTAGTTACAATATCTGAAAAGTAAAATTGTATTGATTGAAAGTTTGTAGATTATTGAATAAAATTTACATAATCCCAAACACACTTTAAGTAACAAAACTTGTTGATTGGAAAGAAGTAGCATTCAACCCATATGTTTTAATTTATTTGTGTAGTTTTGACGACATAAATGATGTAAGATTATGACAAATCACCAATAAAGTAATGATATAGGTAAGGCAAGGTTTACACTTCTTAATACTTTATTGGTCAAATTGGCAATTTTTTTTATTCATTTAATTTATGTGGAAGATTTTTTGTTGTCGCCAAATATTGGATTGTTGTAGCATAATAATTTATAAACCCATGTCATTCTGAAAGCTAACTATTTTTGTCTAAAAATTCAAGAAAATTAATTGGAAACCTTAGAATAAAAAGCAATAAAATTCTGTTATCTTACTAGGTTTTCTCGTAGCGTTTCATCATTATGGCATCTATTACTGCAGGGTAATTCATATTTTAAATAATTATTACTAAAAAAATAATCATAAAATTAAAATCAGTATACCAAGTGGGCCAGAAGTCACTATCCATTGTAAACATTAAGATAATCTTGTTTGTGATCTTCCCATCAATTTTAAATTACCATATTTTGTTTTTATCAGGTAGTTATTGACACCAGAGTGTACTACTATTCAATCAGACATCTGTTGTATACTGCTGTTATGTTCATTGAACATTGTTGATTCTAACTTCTGAAGATGTTTACAACATCTTGTTAGATGTTTACTTAAGAAAGAGTTTTTGCTTTAAAAACCTGGTACAAAGATGGTTATAATTGAGTGGAATAAACATTTCAACATTGTTCCTCCAACATGGAAGGCTGTCTATAATTTAGTAAAAGGTTTTGAGAGAAATGTATCTCAGCAGACTGCCCCAGGTCAGGTAGGCCATCATTAAGTGATAAAACGAAGCTTAAAATTTTACAAGCAGTTATCCAGAGTCCTAAAAATTCTACTCATAGGCTACCTCTTGAACAGAATATTTCTAGAACAGAGAATTTTACATAAGAACAAATTCAAACATTACATACCTCGTCTCATGCATAGCCTACTGTAAGACGATGGTGATCGTAGGCTTCAATTTTGCAAGACAATGTTAAATTAATTAAGAGAAGGTGATGATAATGAATTGTTTTCTAAGATAATTTGGAGTAATAAGGAGGTTTCAAATTAACGGGCCATGTCCACAGACAGCTGTACCTATTGGTATCCTATATTGGTGTACCTATTGAGAACCATGCAGCTGTTTTTAGAGGCAACTAAATCAACCTGGTGTTACTGTTTGGGGTGGTATTTCGTGTTGTGGAGTTATTGGGCCTTGATTTTTTTTTGTTGAATGGAATAGTAATTGGGAGAGGTGCACCTGGAAATATTGGCAACCTATGGCATTCTGGAGCTATAAATGAACTACGACTTCAACTTTACTTTCAAGCTGATGGAGCCTTGACCCATTATGCAACATCTGTGTGAAACATTGTGAGTTATTTGTTGGGAAAGTTACTGGATGGCGAGGAGCAATAGAAATGCTACTCAAATCTTCAGACATTACACCCATGGAGTTTTTCTTTTGGGGAATTGTTAGAGATAAAGTCTATGTACAAAATCATAAATAATTGAGGACTTGAAAGATGCTATTCAAAATATTTTTGAAGAAATAGATTCCAATACATGACTCTGCAAATAACTATGAGTGTCCCAAGTCATCTGCAGAAATGTATTGACAAAATGGGAAACAGTGTAATAAGTAATCATGTAGCTTCAATAAAGTGCTAGTTATGAATTCAATATGTTTTTGTTTTGTATTCAATGACCTTTACGAGAGTAATGAGTTGGCCCATCTGGTATAAATCCATATAAAAAGTAGAAAGACATACTTTTCCAATTTCTTTATTTAATATATTTGTTACTTAGCATCAAGTTATGGGTTTTATGAGTTTGTTAATTAGATGTCAACTTCTGAAAAATCAAAATGTTAAATTAAGAATTGAAAAAATATTATTTTATATTTTTTAGTGTGGGTTTTAAGTAAACTTAACATTCCTCTAGTATCTAAGTCTACTTCAGTATCACAGTATGTGACTTACAAACTTGCATGACCTTTCTTTAACTTTATTGAATAGTTTATGCAACTCTTCTCTTACATTTATTATGTTACTTCCTCTTCTCAAAGTCTTATCTAGCCGTCGTTCACCATAAATTTTGAATGCCACAATCCTCTTTCCTTTTGGGTTATTTGTACAGTCTTTATCCGAATTTATCATTTTTCATCTCACATTCTTTGCTATATTTTTTCTTTTAGTTAGCTATTCTTATTTAGTTGTTTATGGATTAACAGTTAAATTTTGATTTATTTTGGTGATTTAGGATGATTTAAAATTTTCACATCCTATTATCAATATATTTATGACAAATCATTGTATATATGCTGCTGATTCAATTGGTACAATTTATGACTTGCATTATAGAGTCCATCATTTGGATGAAGCTAAAAACAGGTTAGTAAAAAATATTTCATTAGTTTTATAGTCTGTTATGCAGTTAATATAACCTGCTTTTACATTGTAAAACTTATTTTTAATTATAAATTAAGTAAGAATGTTTATGTCAAAGGTAATTAGTAAAAAGATTTTTGAGATACCAGAAATCTCTTGTAATATGGAGAGAGATTGATCTCAAGTATGATGAATTGAATTATAAAAATTGTCTTTATACGTTCAGTTATTTTATATAAAATAAAAAAGATCTTTTAAAACAGTTAAATAGTTTAATATAATTTTAACATTATTGTTGATCTAAAGTAAAAGTTATGAGTGGCCTATTTTTTCTGTCAAAAACTGTTTTTTTGTGTAAGCAGTGTGCATTGTTATATGTGCAACACATTTCAGTTTTTCATATCACATCTTTCTACATCTCAAAAAACCATAATTCTAGATAAAAAAACGTTTTTGTAAATAGTCCGTATGAGATCACAGAACTCATAATCAAAATTCACTTAGAATCTGCTCCACCCTATTTGGTCTTGCCAATTTTAGGTTCTTAAACTTCTGTGACTGATGCATTCTCTCAGCTTTTTCCTGTTAACCTAACTTTTATCACACATTATGATAGAGATGAAATTTTGATCATAGTTATCTGTAGATTCTGTCAAACATCAATACATGGTTGTTGTTGAATGGGGGACAAATTTTGCAGCAATACAGTGTACATTCAAGTTCTCAGTTAAAGTTCTTATCAGACCCTAAACTAATTCCAGCTATTTTATAACTTTGACCTACCGGGTTGGTCTAGTGGTAAAATCAGCGCCTTCCGAAATCAGCTGATTTGGAAGTCTAGAGTACCAGCGTTCAAGTCCTAATAAAGCCAGTTATTTTTACACGGATTTGAATACTAGATCGTGGATACCGGTGTTCTTTGGTGATTGGGTTTCAATTAACCACACATCTCAGGAATGGTTGAACTGAGAATGTACAAGACTACACTTCATTTATACTCATACATATCCTCATTCATCCTTTGAAGTATTATCTGAACGGTAGTAACCGGAGGCAAAACAGGAAAAAGAAAGAAGCTTTTTATAACTTATGAATTGTTCAATGTTAGTCCCCATTTATGAGTGAACTTATAAATTTTTTCCATCAATTGCTTGGGTTTTTTTTTTTTGGTTGGCTTCTTTGAGCAGTTGTCATTTTCAACTGATATTCTACGATCCTCAAAACTTTCATGTAGCTTAAAAACTTGTGTTGGAGCTGAAAAATGCCTTTTAAAACTTTACAGAATCATACAAGGTTAAGTGTTTCAAAGGTTTCGGTTGTCCTGTTTCAAGAAAAGGTGGATCACCTACAATTAATTTTTATTACATTTACCTGTAATTCTATATCTATAATTATCCGTATTTATGATCATTATCCAATGGAACATTCGAGGTCTTTGGTCCCACATTGAAGATGTTAGAGTACTGACTTGCACACTTGAATCACTAATAATGTACTTCCAAGAAATGCATCTTCTCCAACAAGGTGCAGTAACGTTCAGAAACTACTTCTGCGAGAGACAGCTGTCATTTAGAGAGAATGGAAGAGTTGCTGTTTTCATGCAGAATGAGGTATCTGCTACAAGAATATCACTAGATATCCTCAATCCTGCGGTTGCAGTAAACATCTTTATCCCTTCAAATCGCATATCTGCAATTTTTATTTCTCGCCAAACTCTGAGTTCACTGCTCTTGATATATTAAATCTCCTTACACAAATCCTATCACCATCATTAATAGTAGGCAGGAGACTTCAGTGCCCATCATTTCCTGGGGCTCATCTTTCTGCTCCTCTTGAGGAAATATGATAAACAGAGGGAGACAAGACTTGGACCTTTGTCTACTGATTGATGGGTCATACACATTCACTTCCCTATTAGCTAGTACATTGCCCAACATCAACCTCTCCTTATGCTGACTGAGTTTACTCTAGTTTTATTTGATCTGTTTGTGATGACTTTTGCAGCAGTGACCGCAGGCCAATTATTACTGCTTTTGGTGTCGACCCCAAGGTGAACAGGAAGCCATGGAGATGGATTGTTGAAAAGGCAGATTGGAATGATTACCATAAAGCCTTCCCATCACAGTATGATTGTGCAGACGCTCTTGATCAACTTACCTCTTTTACGTTCCTGATACTTGAGAATGCTAATAGATATATCCCACAATCCTAGATGTTCTGTTCCTTGTTGGAATGATTGCCAAAATGCTATTAGCAAACTACAGCAGGCGCTGCACAAATTTAACTGCAGGCCTACAACTGAACATCTGAGTTTGTACCGAGAGGCTGGAGCAGTATGTCATCTGGTATTCTTAGCCACTAAGAGGAAGTCATGGATGAAATACGTGGACACTATCTCGCACATTACTGCCACGTCTGCTGTGGAAAAAGATTCATGCAATTTGTGGATAACCAAAACAAACTATTCTTGGGCTTATTCATGAAGGAGAACTCCTTTCGTCACTTTCTGCAGTGGCTAATATCTTGGCAGATTGTTACCATTCGGTGTTTCTCACTTCATCAAACATGTATGAATTTCAGAAGTACAAGATACAGATGGAAGTATTATTGTTAAACATTGGTGATTCGTCTGGTGAATTAAATGCTTCATTTGCATTTAATGAATTGTCACACACTAAAAAACTCATGTGACATCTCTCCTGGACCTGACAACATTTGTCTTTGTATGCTGTCACACCTTCCTAATTCAGCGCTACAACACCTATTGAATATTTATGTTTTTATTGTCCACACAAGTCTTCCCACCTGTCTATCAGAAACCATAATTGTACCAGTACTTAAACCTGGTAAAGACAAAACATGCCCCTCAATCTACTGCCCTATTTCCTTGACAGCATTTTATTCAAAGTAACAGAGGGAATGGTGAACCACAGGCTTACATGGTACTTATAGAGACATGAACTTTTCTCTCCAGAACAGTGTGGTTTCCAACAAGGACGATCTTCCATTGACCATTTAGTGTCATTGGAAGCAGCTACTCAAAATGCTTTCCTACTCCACCAGCGCCTCATTACTATCTTCTTTGATATCAGAAAGAATACAACACAGCCTGGCCATGTGGTATTCTAAACATCCTCAAAAAATGGGGAGTCAAGGACAATATGCTTGGTTTTATTAGGGGTTTCTTAAATAACCAAACTTTCTGTGTTTCTGTTGTAGATAACTTTATAACTAAACGTCATCTTGGAAAATGGAGTGCCTCAAGGAAGTGTATTAAGTCCCACCTTATTTTCTATAACTATCAACTGTATTACTAAATATGTACAGCCACCTGTTTCATGTTCTTTATTTATTGATGATTTTGCTATATATATTACAACCCGTTCCAACAGCCACAGCAGATAGTCTACTGCAAATAACTACATCTCACCTTGAAGCTTGGTCTAGGGTTACTGACTTCACCTTTTCACCTAAGAAAACAAACTGTTTAGTTTTTCTAGCCTGCAGGACCCTTTTGCTCTGCAAGTTTCTCTCAATTGTTATTTCTCCTGAGGTCAAGTTTTTAGGTTTGTTTTTGATAGCTGCCTTATGTGGGTCAAACACATCAAACAATTAAAAACAAAATGTTCCAAACTTTGGATATGCTGCAAGTCCTTTGCATCACTAATTGGGGAGCTAATCGGTCACGTATATTGCATTTGTATTATTCATTAGTTCGTTCCCATTTAGATTATGGTTGTGTTGCCTACTCTTCAGCGCATTATACAGAGCTTAAAATACTGGATGATGTACATCATGCTTTCCTTCGGCTTAATACAGGTGCTTTTAGATTGCACTGCCCAACCCAGGTCCTACGGGTGCCATGGCACCCTTCGTTTCATCTTTGGTGCCTGTGTCCATTTACCAATTTTTAATACTAATTCATATTTTAAAGTAACATTATATGTTACATCTTGAAAAAAGGATATAAAAAATATATTTTAGCTGTTATATTTTACAGTAGTTCAACAGAAGTAATTCTGCCAGTCTTTGTAATATGTGTTAATTTCTTTGTCATTGTTGTTGACAAATCCATTTCCTTACAACCATGTTTGTAATGGTATAAGTATCTCTAAGATCCTCCTAACAAGGGGGTCTAGCTTGACAGAACAAGCTATCTAATTGTTACTCATCTGGTGGTCTGCTCTCCACTCAAGCATTCTTTGTAATAAATTTCAAACTGACATTCTTTTGAAACTTATTTTCTAAAAAAACAGTTTTTTTTTTCTAGTAATTGTTGCATTATTCACAAAGCCACAGATTTTTCAGACATTAATTAAACTATTGATAGTCATTTCTGGCCAGTTAGTTGTTAATAAATATATACCTAACAGTTTTAAAAGACAGTGAATTTTCTGTTCTTTGGTAAAACTGAGTCCCTTTCATTATTTGTATTTCCTAACATCTATTTTAATAAGTTTTAATGTGATGTTTCTAAAATAGAAACATATGTTTCTTGTGAGAGAGAGTTTTTAAATTAATTTGCTTGTAGGTGTGGCCAGTGAATTTTTGGTTATTTAGGAAAACCAGTGAGTTTCTGTCTTTCAAAGTAATTAAGTCTTCAGCCAATAAGGAGATGAATTTGACCCTGATATGTTATACATTCCACATGTTATCAGTGTTTTTAAAGTGAAGTTCTTTAAATTATGAGATATTATATTAACATAGTATCTAGTGTAGTCTTAACATGGCTAAAAGAACTTACAGCTTTAACAGTGAATGGGAGAATCAATATTGTTTTATTGAATATAGGGGAAAACCTGTGTGTTTATTGTGTAATGCTAGCATGTCTGTTTCTAAAAGAAGTAATATAGAGCAAAATCTTTGACGAACCACAAACTGTTAAATAACAAATTTCCTGTGAATTGTGAACTGATTTAAGTGAAAGACCTTAAATCTAAATTACAATTGCAACAATCTGTGTTCAGGAACCTGTTCAGAACACTAGTTGACAGAAGCTTCTTACAAAATCTGTTACATATTAGCTAAAAGGAAAAAACCGTTTAGTGATTGGGAAGTAATAAAAGAAGTAATGATCACAGCTGCTGAATCTCTGCTCAAAGGTCACAAAGATAAATCTGCACTTATGTCTTCCTTTAAAGGACTACAATTGTCTCATCAAACTGTTGCTAGGTGGGTTAAGTAGATTTCTAATAATTTGTAGTCTCGATGTGAATATTTTTCACTCCAGTTTGATGAAAGTACTGACATGTCTGATATTGTCGAGTTGTATATATTTATTAGAATTATTTTCTATGATTTCAAAATGAAGGAAGCATTTCTCAAACTGTAGCCACTTCATGGTCAACTAGGGGAGTAAGCATATTTAATGCATTCTTTAAATTTGTCAAAGATAGTAACTTTCAAAGCTTGTTGCTATAACAACAGATGTGGTGTCTTATGTGATTGGTAGGGGTGATGGATTTCTATCTCTTTGTACTAAGGATGAATCATTTCCAAAATTTATTTCTTATCACTGCATTATCCACTAGGAAGCTTTATGTGCAAAGGTTTAAAAGTTTGATCATGTCATGAAAGTTGTAACTCGTGTGAACTATATCAGATCGTCTTCTACACATTATCGATTGTTTCAAATTATTTTGAATATATCAGATACTTGGTATGGTGACATAATTCTTCATGAAGATGTATGGTGGCTTAGTATGGGTAAAACACTGAAACAATTCTGCTGTCTGCTAGATGAAATAAGAGATTTTTTGAAATTATCTCCTGGACCATATTTTCATGAACTTAATGATATATCATGACTACTAGATTTATATATCCTGGCAGATATCACGTCAAAATTAAACAAGTTAAATCTTGAATTTCAAGAGAAATATCATAATATTTCAGATATAAGTTTTATAAATGCGTTTGTAAAGAAAGTGAAGTTATGGTTTACATATTTAAACAGAGATTCCCTTTCACACTTTCTAAATTTCAAATGAATTCTAGAAACAGTAAATGACAATGAGTCTGATCTATTATATATAATCAGATAATTATATAATAGTATAACTAATATATTATATATACACTAAATATTAGTTATTTTTAATATTTTGTCTGTGATAGTAGTTGTAAGTAATTTTTTATAGGTAGTTGTGATAGTAGTTGCATATTTTTTTATTTTTAATATTTTTGTTTAAGTTTTTATTTTTGTTATATTTTATATTTTTAATTTTTGTTTACTGGGTGATGATAACATGAAAATATTTTTCACCCCTGAAAAAAAAAAACTTATTCAGATTTATCAGCTACAGCAGATTGGTACTGAGATGAAGTTATAAAATCAAACATTGACTGAACACATCTGCCCATACTGACTCTGCAAACCTGGTAGACTGACTGAGTAGGCTTTAGACCTTAAATGCATTGCACAGCTTCATTGTTGAATATAGTCCAGGAACTTTTTGATACCACCTCATTTGCTTGGTAATATGATTCTTCATACCAGAAAGGGATGAATCTGTTGCATTACACTATCTATATCAGGCTATTATTCTGTGATTGTGTATGAGTACCACCAAATAGAATAAAATTAAACTGATGAATCAGTCTCTGAATAATTATGATACACTTCTAAATTGAGTAGGGCCTTTTATTAACACAATTAAACTATGACTGACTTCATAGTCAAAAATAAAAACAAAAAATTCTGTTTAATCTGTCTTTTTGTGGGTCAATGACAATTTTAATTCACTGTCATAGAGGTTATCAGTAGTCAGTTGCTTCTTAAAATCAAGTAGTGTTATACTCCACTGATCTACAAATTTGCTGGTGTCAAAGAAATTCCAACAGAAGATATCTCTGATCTTGATTAAGAGAACATTAATTTCTTCTTTGTTATTTAAGAGAAATTCATGAAAATAAAATCTTAAAAGATTTTTTAGAGTAAATTGCCGTAGTATACTACAGGTACATCACTTAGGTCTAAAGATCACTCTAGATTGTTGAAACCCTCTTTAGTGTGAATCCACAATGCCTTTAGCATCTTAGTAAGGATTTTACAGTTTGAACATGTAGGTAAAATGTTGATAAATTAAATTTACTTTTCTAAAAAAAGGTGTTTACATCTGAAAGACTGAAATCCTAAATATAAACTACTTTATATGACTCTCTATTTTATTTAAGCTTTTGTAATAAGTTCTATGTAAGCTTTCTAGCAAGCTTTTTTGTAATTTATTTTGTTCTCTGCTACTATCGCAGTACCTTAAAAATGAAAGTTTTGTCTTTTAGATTATGTTACTCCACCCAGTTTGTTTAATTTGCATATTTGTTGTTGATGACATTTACAAGAAGTATCTATTAAATAACAAGATTGATACAATAACTCATCCTTATTTATATTTATTAAAATTGTGATGTTTGTTCCCTTCATTATTGCCCCAGTTGCTCTTACATACCAATGAATTCTTGTTTTCCACTGCTTGAAGGCATGGTGCAGACCAGTTTCTGTTTAATGTTTTAACACATCTGCCGTTCTATTGTTTATTTACTGCAACTAACTCAAAATGTGTTCCTTTAAGCATAGATTAGAATAATGCTCTGGGACCATATCCAGTAAACATGGAGGTTGTTTGATTTTAGCAACGTTTGTCGATCAAAAACAGTTTTTCAAAACTGTTTCGATCTCAGAATCTACTGGAAGTTCGAGGTTTCATTAAAAGTTGTTTGGTTTTTTTTGGGTTGGTATCAAGTTGCAGCATGTCAGTGTAGATTTTCTTGTGCATTCTTTTCTCTGGTGTGAGAATCCTTGGGATCATCTTTACACAAAACGTTTTCATGTTGAGATCCTGTCCAAACATTTTCATGCAGTGTCTGTCAATATACAATGTGCGATACTGAATTGAAATATTAAGTTGTGTTACTCAAACACAAGCATGAGATACTTAGTCTTAATAAAATCATTAAACCATCAATAAAGCATTTTCAAATTCTTCAGTTTTATTAAAAATTTCAAATTTTTTAACTTAGCATTTTTCTGTTATGCAACTGTAGTAAACAATGACTCGATCAACTGAATGACCAAAAGGGTTGATGTTTATCATGTAGATTCAGACATGTCCAAGATATCTACCAAAAAGTTCATAGTCAGTTTTCACTACTCTCTTAAGAGATAGAAACATAATCATCTGATTTAACAGATATCTTTGTGTATTACATTACTGAATTTAAGCATTGTGATACTGTATTGATAGATACCACATATCTTACGAAAGGACTGTCTCCAAAAGGAAATAAAAAATGATTGTTTTTGTAATTTTTACTTGTGTCAAGCATTAATAGCCTGGTGTATTTTTTGGCAAAATGGTTATGACAATCAAAGCCAATGCTGTTACACAAAAAAATAAGATAAGAAATTGTTTTCCAATTAAATTTTACTTAATTTGTTGTGTAAATAAATTTTGTACTTGATTATTGTAAAATCTTTTGTTATTTTTAGGTGTTCCAGTGATGTAGACATGTTTGATTTATCTCCAGGTTGTCTGTTTGGTTGGGTACAATCTAAGACAGGGATTTTAAGTCAGTGTGATACATTACTTGCTATTTCAGCTTTTAAAGAGAAGTTTATTGCCATTTCAGTTTTTTCTGAGAATTTACTAGGACATGTTTACATGCTAGATACATTTTGTTGTTTGTATACTGTTACTCTTTTAGAAGCTGCTGTTGATAAGGTAATTATTATTAATAATATTTTCAAATAAAATAATTTTTAATGAGTTCACTAATTAAAAATATGTTGTTTTTTTTTTTTAATTTACATTTCTGTTTACTTTCATATGATGAAGATAGCAGAGAGGGTAGCTTTAGTAAATTTGTAATGTTTTTGTTCGTGATGGTTGGTGGTGAAAATCATTTGAATCTATACATTTTTAATGATAAACCAAATTTATTTTCATATAACATTTTAAAAGCTCACATCATAATACATTCAGTCATTTTTGTGGCCATTTTTAGTAACTGATGCTACTGTTTTCCACTCTGGTATCAGCTGAACTGATTGATGATAGCTTCGAATATAGAATAACTGAATAATAATTGTAATGAAACAAACGGAAAAAATCATAACTAAAAATATATTGGTGCTGGAAGGATGAAACAAAAACCAATTTATTCATATTTTCTCAAGGTAAGAGATTGGTTCAGTGGTTTATTTACCTATCTCTCTTCTTTCCATGAGAAAATTACCAATAAAGTTGAACACGAAAAATGATGAAATTTCACTTTTGGTAATTTTTTTCAAGAGGCAGGAATGGCATACTCAGTTTGAATTATTTTTTTATATGTAGGTATATGTTAGTAGTTTTACGATAAATAATATTAATAGTGATATACTTTCTCCTAAATATTTATGAATTTTTTAAAACTATTTTTTTTTTAATTCAAATTTTGAGATTTCAATGAGTAGCATACATATTTTTTCAAGAATTTGTTTTTATATTGGTTTATTTTTATAAACACTATTAAAGAAAAATAAATTGTTGCAAAATTTTAATTATTCTTCTGTGAAAGAGCCTGTTTTTGTAGCAATGGAAGTTTATTATTTTTCAGATACCTTATTTATTTTAAATTTTAATGCTGATGGTCTTTGATCTGTGCTTAATTTTTTGAATTTTGATGGAGGTGATACACCCAAAATGCTGCAAGCAGCATCCAATTGTTCAACATTATGATGTGGGGCAGTGTATTGTATTGCTCTTGGTTTTTGCATTCATATAGTACTTTGTTCTGCTTAGAAAAAATACTTTTGAAATGGTTAACATGAAGAGACTTTCCAGGAACTAAATTTAAATTTGGAAAAATATGTTATTTAAGAGCTTGCTCTAATGTTATTTGCCTTGGTTAGGTTAGGTTAGGAAGTTTTCTTAATTGTTTTTTTTTTTATGATTTCTCAAAAGGTCACAGCAGAACTGCCCATACAGGTGACTGAATTTTGACAAAAATGTTTTTTCATGATATTTACAAATAGTGACATTTGAATTAACATGTAAAAAAATAAGTTGGTTTTCATCACTAAATTCACAAATTCAGGTCACTGACTAATGTCAGACTGACCAATCTTTAACTGCAAAGCTAAATGTTGCAACAAGCATAAATGAGCATGTTGCAACATGAATGTTCCGGATGACTGGAAATTACT
This sequence comes from Lycorma delicatula, assembly GCF_047948215.1. Taxonomy (NCBI): domain Eukaryota; kingdom Metazoa; phylum Arthropoda; class Insecta; order Hemiptera; family Fulgoridae; genus Lycorma; species Lycorma delicatula. The sequence continues at coordinate 9,297,154 of NC_134461.1, forward strand.
TAAAGCGCTTGTTATAACATTAACACTGCATTTGAACGGTTCAAATAAGTCTTTTTCAACTATAGTAATAAGTATAAAAATATTAAAATGCCAAGAAGACAAGAAACCCCCTTGGAGCACTTAATTATTTGAGTCAAAATGGTATCGCTTGTAACAGGTTTTTCATGATTCTTGAGAAGTTATTACTTTTTTTTAGTACAATACACAAGGAACTTTTTTATTTGTCATAAACATCTACAAAAACACTGCAAGTTGTGCAAATTTGGGATTTTTATCACCAGCCCTATCAGAGTTATTTGAAGCCAAAATTTGAATTTAAAAAAAAAATTAGTTTTCAAAAATTCATAAAACTTAAGGGGTAAGTATATAAAACCAATAATACTATTTATGGTAAAACTGCTAACATACATCTACATATAAACAAATAATTCAAACTGTGTATGCCATCCCTGCCTCTTGAAAAAATTATCTAAAGTGAAATTTCATCGTTTTTCATGTTCAACTTTATTGGTAATTTTCTCATAGAAAGAAAACAGATAGGTAAATAAACCAGTGGACCAATCTTTTACATAGAATAAATTGCTTTTTGTTTCATCCTTCCAGGACCAACAGTTTTCTAGTGATGATTTTTTTCTGTAAACCCTTACAACCACAGAAATAGATGTGCACACCGTAACAAAAATGGTCACCACAGGTAAACTGCATGAATGAAAAATTAAAAAAAATAATTTTAAGGTCCTGAAACATGTAGGAAACAATTGGGTAAGTTAAAATTTTTTATGAATTGATCAAGCAATCAGCTTATGGTTTTTTGGTTCACTTCAAATGGATTGACCCTACATTGAAATGAAGTGACAATAAAAGCTGAGCAACAAACAATAATTTTAGTATATATTCATTATATTTATATATTAATAAAATCTAACAAATGTGTTCATTCTGAGGTAATAAAAAGAAGGAAGATTTGTTGATAAGTATGAAATAAAGCAGTTTTTGTAGTTTACACAAAAGTAATACTGCTATCTGTGGACTGTAGTTTCATTCCGACAGGGCATAGGTTTCATCATAATAAAATTTATCTTCCATTTAAGACTGTAAAGTTGTATTATTTCAGGTTGTGTTTACATGCATTGATGTTCCATTGTCTGAAGAATTAAAACAACAATATTTCCCATTTTTAAATGAGAATGATGTGGAAATTCCTGTTATTGGATTAAATTGTGGACAAGCTTTGGCTTTTTCCATTACACAACAGTCTGATCAGGCTCATACAGTATTTTCTTCATTACAACCTATTGTAGCTATTGATTATAACTTTGGTAATAGGTATATCCTTTTCTTTTTATGTTACTGCATGTTTAGTTTATGGAGTTTATTTTAGTTGAAAAATAAGAGCAATTGTTTCTGTGAATGTGTACTGGAAAGTCCCCTGTGTTCCAAAATTTAAAAAACAAATTATAAAAAAAATATAAAATATGTAGATTATAAAAAAATTGGAAAACATGTGCATATGTGTATGTGTGTGTGTGTTTGTGTGTAATGTAACTGACTTATTCATGACATAATTGTGGGAATTTAACTTTATGAACTTGCTTTCATCAGGAGTGGAATTGAACTGACTGTACAAAGAAACAGGAAACTGGAAGACTAGTGAAAATATAAAGTTTAAAACTATCACATTTGAAGTAAAAATTGCTAAGGTTGAATCTGATAGAGAAATAAAATTACTAAATTTAGAAAAATCCCCTTTTTGAATGATGTAGTGTGCTGATGGTGAACCCCAAGATGAAGTGCAATAATAATAATAGCAAAGTATAAAATTGAAATCCTGTCAAGTGATCAGAAAGCTAGATCATTTGGTCTTATGATTGACCCTTCTGATAACGGCCTAAAACATTGATATGACAATAAAAATATATGTTAATATTTTTATCGAATGTAAAAATTTTTCTATATCATACTGCAAAATTGGTTCAGTAAATAAAATCTAAATCATATATATAAATGTATGTATGGAATGAAAAGTTAGTATATTTTAACAAAGTACCTTTTAATTTTTTTCTTTCTTTATTCAGTAAAAAAAATTGAAAACCATAAAATATAATAAATTTGGAAATTTAACTGCATAATTGGCAAGTACACTCACTATCTTATAAGAAGAAGCAAACTTGAATTTCAAAAAAATTAAATCCATGGGTTCCAAGGGTTATAACCATTTAACATTTATAATAGAGATTGAAGAAATCTCTACAAACCTAATTCCTATTGAAAAAAGAATAATGACTTCTGAATTTTTTTAATTGATAGTTAACAGTATATTATTGAAATAAAATCAAAATAGAAGTAAATTTAATAAAAAAGTAATAAAGAGGGAATTCCAGCCAAAGGGAGAGTGTTTATTCCTTCACAGATTACAACCGGACATGAAGAACCAACTACCATTATAGAGGTAACCTGCACAAAATAACCTATTCTAAAACTGTACTTATGTTCTGTGTGCAACAATATAGAAGTATGTGAAATGTACCTCTACGATATTGTAGTGCATAAGGTACATTTGTACAGAGCTGGAGAGAGGATGATGTGTGTAGCATCATTTAGGATTATTGGTCTTTCTGTTATTCGTTGATCAAAAACAGATTATGTATCCACTTTTGTCTGTTTTTTTTTAACAGTACCTACTGATGAACTCGAATGCTGATCTCTTGTTTAAAAATTTTTTTACGTAAATAACCAACCCAAACCACCAAAAATTAAGTTATGATTCTTTTTTAGTATTTATTGATGTATGATAAATTCAAAACTGTCTACAAATATGAAGGTTTTTTTGGATTTTTTGCTCTGAAAGACCACTTAAGAATTTTATGCAGTATAAATTAAACACCTACATTATATCTCAGCTAAGCTGATTGTAGACAAACATTACACATGTATGGTAAGGATTTATTCCAAAGTCTATTCATATGATTGCACCACAAACTGAAATAATCTTGATTTACAAACTGTAATATCTATCAACTGTAATAATACCACTAAAATTATATTATTATTATTAATAATAAAGTATTCTTAATATCTTAGACAAAATGTGTTAAAATGTCTATTTATTACATTTTTTTAATGTTTAATGATACACTAATTTAAATATGTAAAGATGAAGTAAATTTTAAAATAAATATTTCCAAACATTTAATTCTTTTGATCAGAAGGAATATGCTTTTATTTTAGGTTCACTAATTTTAAGCATGTAATTAATTGTGTTGATCTATTACCTTTCTGATTCTCATTATTAGGATAGTTATCAGATTTTAACTCTTTTGCTGCTTACCTGCCGATCTTTAAGGTGGTTCCTACTTACTTTACCTGCAATTCTGTTGTTATTTGATCCTCATTTCTTTTACTTGCTAATAATAGTGATAGTTATCTGTATTAAACACTTAAATATGTACCATACAATTTATATCTCAAAATTATTCTTTTACACAGATAATCCCTCTGGATTTTAGATTGTTTGAGAAATTGTAAAACTTCTAATTAACAAAAGAAAAACAGAATAAGTAAATTGATAATTCGAACAATATTATAAATTAAAACAAAACTAAAAGTTGGCCAACAGCCAATGTTAATTATTAAACTGTTTAATAAAATAAAAGTTCATGTCTTTTTACAATTCATGTCATTTTTACAATACATGTCTTATTTTTAGAATAATTCATGTCTTTTTTACAATATTTAACTAGTTGCTACCAACTATTCCTTTTTAGGTAACCCTGCAGCTCATTTTTTCCATTGTCTCTTTCAATACCACAATCTAAATTTTCATAGCTCTGGGCACATCACCAAAAATTCTATTATATGTTCTTCCCTCACATTACATACTGAACACACTTTAGAATTACTTGTTCATGAATATTTGTTTAAATACAAAATTTCTGTTCTTGCTTTAAAACACAAATTTATTAAACTGTGATTTTAATGGCAATTACTACTATATTTATCACTTGATATAGACTTTTAAAATTAGTTATGTTGAAATTGAAGGAAACTTTGATATATTTGTATCTTCATTATTTTTTTTTTTTTTTTTTTATAATGGGGTACCTCTTTTCCATCAATTTTACATCTTCTTAAATCCTTATGAGGTAGATAACCTCGTGTTTAATTTCATTATAATTTTATACTCTATATTCTGCCTGCAGAATATAAAGTATATTTTTACACTGCAGAGTGTAAAAAGAACTTACAGGATGTGTAACTCCTGTTTCCCAGAATTGTCAAACTTTTCTTATCCTTTTCTTTAACTGTTATCATTTTTCAAACATTTTCCATTGTTGAAAATGAAGTGAGGTGTAATGTAGGTGTTTTCATTGGAAAGAAAAGTAGCTGTTTTTATCACTCATATTTGTTAACCGTTATAATTGCTTACCAATAGTGGGATATTTTCCAGATAAAGAACTGCAAAAATGTTCTTCAATTCTTGTGCTGGTTTCATCTGGACTTTTAATAATGCTAACTGGAAAAAGTTCTCAACTGTTGTACATATCAGCCCCAGTATATATTGCATTATTTAACAGGAATCAATCAATTCTTGTTTCTTCTGATGGAGCAGATTTTATGTTAGCCAAAATAAAATTTGATGATACTGGTGTAATTCAAGAATCTAGTATAAAGTCTAAAGTGAAGGGTGAGATTTTTATATTATGTATCTTTTATTTAGCTCATTATTTTTATTCATTTTGTGAGCACCATTTCAATATTTTTTACTTACAATGGTTTTATATTAACAGAAATATGTAAAATGAACTTAAAAAAATAAAACTAACTTTAAATACACTTTTAATTATTTTAACAGTTACTAATTGCTTTAATTAAAAGTAAATATTTGTTAAAATAAAATAATTTGTTAATTTTAAGCTATATTTTATCATGAATTAATTTAAATAAATATAAATATAAAATATAAATAATACTAATTTATAGTAGTATTTTTTTTCTTATTTAATTAGTGATATTAAATATTAATAATACTAATTTTAATATAATTTGGTGCTCTAATTTGACATGGATCTAAGAAATAATAAGACTAAAAATATAAAAAGTCTTATTTTCACTTTTATTTTTTAAATGTTAATGTTATTCAAAAATGTTATGTTTAACTTTTATTTAAAATATGAGTAGGGTTACTAAACAACCAACCATTCATATGTAAAAAATCATTGACAAGAAATTTAAAAATTGAGAAACCTATTTGGGTTTTAATAAAAATAAATGCAGAAATGATGTTAACATAAAATTATTTATCCCAACTAATTTTCTTGTAATATTACTGGAAATACTTTTAATATTAAAATTATTTCAGGTTATGTATGTATCATTACACTAAACAGTCCAGTACTAATTGATTATTTATAACAAAGTATCTTCATGTTACAAGGTCTGTTCAGAAAGTAACTGAACTTCATATCTTAGAGAAATTTTAGAACTAGTAATTAACAAAAGAAAAGCAGAAAAAATGTAAAAGAAAAATTATAATTCCAACAATATTATAAAGTAACAAAACAAAGATTTTTTAATTTTTATTGTTAATTTTACAAATTGTTAGTCCTTGTCCCCTTCAAAGTACTCCCATTCCCTATTCACACAATTTTTCCAGCAGTGTTTCCACTTTACGAAGCAGTCCTGAAGCCAATTTAATTTTGGAAATAACAAAATATTACAAGGAGGCGGCAGGTCTGGTGAGTAGTGAGGCTGAAGGGGGACAATCATCTCATTTTTGACATAAACTGGTGAATTGACAAAGCTGATTATGTAGGCACATTGTTGCAGTGAAGGAACCATGAGTTGTCTTGCCACAATACTGGTTTCTTTTTGTGAATTTTTTCATGTACTGTTGTAAACGCCTTGATAGTACGCACAATTCCATTGAAATTGAAAAAAACAGAGCATCACTTTGACATTGGATTGAGACGACGTCCTTTCTTGGGGCTTGGAGTTCCTTTGCTAATCCAAATAAGCAAATTAGAGATACAATTTATTTTTATTTAATAAATTTTACAAAAAATCATAAACATATTTACTTTATAACATTCATGTTTTGCTTTTTATTACAGCAAGTAAATTTACTACAACTGGAAGAGGAAGTGCTTGATATTAGTAATGGTGATATTGAAAAAGATCCGTTAGCAATTGAAGAGACTGACTTAGTTAAATCAGAAAATTGAAAAGATGAAAATAAAGTGGTAAGGGTATTAGATTTTACATACAGTGGAACACCAATTATTCAGATGGACCTTTGCAAGGCCAAATTTGGATAATTGTAAAGGACAATTTAAAAAAGTTTCATCATATATACTGCAGATATCATTTTAATGTTTAATAGATAAGACACTAAGTAAAAAAAATAAAAAAGTAAATGTATTTCCGTAAAATTAAGAAGAAATTTGGAACATATGTACAATGTAAGAAAAAAGAGATATAGTAATACGGTACAATGTGTAGAAATTTGCTTTTATAATTAGTTTTACAGAGGCTGGTATCTATTTGTTTTTGCTAAATGAATACAGAAACGTCAATTGAAAAACTCAGTAAAATAAATATCAATAAAAATAATTTACATTGAAGCAAAGATTTATTTTTTTAAATAATGTATTGGTTTTTTTTTTTTACATCTGGAAAATTGGCATCCTACTGTATTTTTCATTGTTATTACTTTATTTGTAAATTGTAAATTTTGGATTACATGCAGTTCATTTCTTAACTCATATATATACACATATATAAAAAATGTTTTTGGGTCCATGGCAATCTTTAATGATATTTTTTATTTAATAAATTCTTCTTTGTTTACATTTACACATTAATTTTAAGCTTTTTACATTTCATTTTTTTAAAATTGTTTGTTAATAAAATTAAAATATTTTAAAACTTTCAGAACAAATATTTTGTTCAGTCAAGAGAATGAAAACGTATTCCAATCTTATGATTAAAATTGATGTATGTATATATACACATTAATCAATTATATAATATATAAATATATTTATTTATTTATTAATATCACATTTGGGTGTAACATTTAAGATCAGACTTTCTAAATTTTCTTCAAAGTAACTTTTACTAAAGTCAGATTGAGCCTCCACAGATTGTTCCACATATAGCTGTTGGCTATATGTGGAACAAACATGAGAAAATTGTCTGGTGAACTGAATCTAAACAAACTTCATAGCTTCATTTATCATCAAATCACACCTCACTAGATCACATCTAGAGTTGTAACTCAGGACCTAGTCTCACTACAGGTGACCCCTTGACAGTCAACCATGAATGGTCTTTTAAGAAATACTCCACCGTCTGAACTAAACAACACCAGAGTTCAGAGAAGGCAGCATTTGGATATGGTGGGCTGCCATTTAAAAGATAACATGCAATCGGAGGACTGGAATGCCTCAACACTACATACACAAATAACAAAAATACAAAGTCCAAAGTCAAACCAAAGCAAATGACCTACATTTCCATACACAATCTACGCTCACTGATGCAGACTGGTAAACTAAAAATAATAACTGGCCAAATTGACCACCGCAAAATTCTCATCATGGGTCTGCAAGAAGTAAGAAACACTGACAATGGCATGGAATCTCAGTAATTATAGAGTCTACAAAGTTATACCTGGATAGAAGTGGTGAAAAATGTCCCACAGTTTGGAACAGGCTTTTTAGTCAGCCTCAAAGTAATAAACTCCATACAAGGATTCAAGTCGCAGTCCCCAAGAGCCTTACCACTCAACCCAAATAAATGTAATAAAATCGACACTATAGTAAATGCCCATGCATCCACTAATAATAAAAATAACTCTCCAAAAGACCATTAGGAAACAGAAATGTTCTTGGATCTGCTCGACCTAACTATAAATAACATCCTCAAAAATCATCTTAAACAATTAATTGCAGTTTTCAATGCTCAACTAGGCAGAGAAAGAAGATATCATGACGTCATCGGGAAATCCAAAAGAAAACAAAAATGAACAGAGGCTCGTCGATTTCTGCAGAAACTACAACCTTATCTCAAAATCCACATATTTCAAGAGGAAAACTCAAAACATGGAAACATCTTGACTACACTAAAGGAGATTGGCAACTGGACTATGTCTTCATGGATAAACACCACCTCAAGGAGATCTGCAATGTAAAAGTCCTCAGAGGAGTAGACACAGGCTTAGACCACTATGTAGTCAAAATTAAATTTACTTCTCAAAGAAAGCAACAAAACCAAGCCCCTAAAACTAAAAGAAAATTGAATCCTACCCAACTGATCAAGAGTGAAAATGACCAAAAAGCAATAGAAAAAAGTAACAGTCATAGGTACACTCGAATATCTAGTTGATAACATTAAACAAATCACAGAAGAATTAGCTCCAATAAAATCCTGTAAAAAACATCAATGGTGACGAACAGTGAAAAAAGACATCGAGCATGGCTATTTTACCAATCCCAAAAATCAGAAATATACTTCTAAAATCTAGTAAAACAAAGAAAAGAAACCATCCGAACCCGAAGGAGAATAAAGAGACAATATAAGGACACACTGAAATCAATAGAAGAATTCAATTAAACACAGTCGAGAGACTAGTACAAAATCTCCAAAAATACCAACCCCAACCCCAAACCCTGCTAATAAAGAATGAAAATGGTAAGCTGGTCCTTAATAATAAAAACTGTTTGGAAATCGTAGCTAAATATTTCAACAAACTCCTAAAACTGACAGAATTCCTAAATTTCAACACTAACACCCCAATAACAACACAACCATCATAACATCTACTCTCCCTCAATAAAAGAAATCTACCTAGCACTGGGTGAGATGAAGAATTACAAAGCGGCAGGAGAAGATCAAACTTTTGTAGAGATTTGGAAACTTGCCAGAAGATCAGCAAAAATTGCACTTCATCAATAGCTTGTCAACATGTGGTTCAATGAAGAATTACCAGAACACTGGACGACAACCCTCATCCATCCGCTACACAACAAAGGGGACAAAACGACCCTAACAATTACAGGGGAATGTCACTCGCAACATAAAAAATTCTTTCAAGAATAATCTTCAGCAGGATCGGTCCACAACTCGAGAAAGAACTAGGAGAATACCAGGAAGGTTTCAGAGCCTGGAGGAGTTGTCCAGACCAGATCATGAGTCTCAAGCTAATAATGGATTACAACTGGAAAATAAAAAGAGACGTGGTCATAACATTTGGAGATTTCAAGAAAGCTTATGACTGCATCCACAGAGAATCCTTACAAAAAATCCTGAGACACCCTGGACTATTTATCAAATTAATAAACATGATAAAACTGACCCTTGCATACATTGAGTCAGAATTAAAATTTAGAGGTGACCTCTCAGAACCTTTTGAGATCAAAACAGGACTATGCCAAGGTGATGGGCTCTCACCGCTATTATTCAACTGTGCTGTAGAAGTTTTAGTGAGGGAAAAACTGTTGAGTGTAATTTTGTATTCAATTTACGGCGCATAAAAATCAAGTCTGTTAAAAAATGTGAAATTCTGTTTAGTTTTGTTTTGAAAAATGTATCTTCACTAATGCCGAATATGCCGACATGATTTTCATCTTTGGATTTTGCAATTGAAGTGCCGCAGCAGCGGTTACGGAATATAGGTCTAAAATTATTGTACCTACTAGACACATCTGTTTTCTTTTTTGTAACATTTTCTTCTAAGTTTTCGTTGGTTTTGTTGTTAATTAAAGTCGACATGTTTAAAATTTTATTTCTTTTTTGTTGACATTATTTACATCAATCTTCCTTTAATTAAATTCCCTACAATTTATGTTTAAAAAATGTATGATTTATTGCCAATTTAACGTAATTGTACGTCAAACGTAAAAAATGTGTTTTTTGACCCTATTTTTGGCGTTTTACACGGGATATCTTAGAAACTAAGAGAGATACAGTTCTGGGACCTATTTTTTTTTTTATTTCCCAGCTCAAAACCCATAAGAAACAATTGAATTTGCCCATTAATTGACCTTCCCAGAATTTCAGAAAGCCTTAATTTACCCGGAGGAACTAAAACTCGGGTGAAATGTTTCACTTGTATAACTCGTTAACGAAGCGTTTTCGGACCTATGTTTATATGATTTTTTTCTTACTTTTCAAGAATGAGTTGTCTATATATATATATATATATATATACACCATCATATGTATATTTACATAACTAATTTACCTCCTTGTTTTTTTTTCTTCAAAACATCCAATATTTAAATCCAGTAATTAAAATTGTAATTAGCTGCTATAATTTTGTTGTGCTCATGAACTAAGTATTGCATTTTCAAGGTTTCTCTTTACTGTATCTACTAGATTTATTACTATAGTTAAATTAATGTTTTTACTAACAACAAGGTCTTAAACCTTTGCTGCTGAAACTAAAATAAATTTGTAAAATAACATTAATATTTTTTTATTTTAAATGAATCATCAAAACTATATTTCTTTTAAAAATGTATAATGCTTGTATTGTATTGAATTTTGTATTATATATTTTAATGTATTTTGTTATTAAATAAATTAATAAATAAAGGTGACAGAAAAGTTAAATATTATTTGTTTATTGCCGACAAAATATACCTACATCTTAATCAACTGTCATTATCAGAAATTAATTTTTTTACAGAAATAACAGGTTGAATGAAGAGACAACGATGAAATAGATCGTTCTACAATTCAAGTAGATATAGAAATTCAGTATTTCCAATAACCTTTTCATTTTTTTAAATATGTTCCCATATAATAAGAGGTGTTGAATTATATGACAAATTGAAAACCATCTCTATTATGACCTTGTATTCTTTTAAATCTTTCATCTATTTGGGAACCAAAGTGAAAATTCATCCAAAGGAACTTGGAGAGAAGTTACATTAGATTCTACATTTTATTAATTTCACCCGGTGTTATAATGTAATTGATTTGGTCAGGTCTTGAAATTTCCTATTTATGACAGCAAGCGCAACCGTTAAGCATCATTACAATTTGTTATTCTCAATTGTGATATAACTTATATACATCACACCCTTTTTGAACTAGCATGAATAAGCTTGGTTCACTGCAAAATGACACACCAATTAGGTTGCTAATGGCAGCTTTAGAATATTATGGGCAGATGTAATTTTATGTATATGCATATTATTATAAATGTAATTATGTAAAATGTATAAATAATAATTTACTAATCGAATGTTAAGTGTATAAGTGCCCCTGATTTTAATATATATATATATATTTTAATTCTCTGATTGTTTTTTTGTTTTTTAACATTGTATATATGTTATAATTTTTTTTATTACTGTGAATTGAAACTAATCTCACTGAAGTTCTGGTTTAGTTAGTAAGAAGTAATTATGAAGAAAATAATACTAATAATAATAATAATAATAATAATAATAATAATAATAATAATAATAATGAAAAGAAATGTGAAGTTTTAATAATTCTTCATCGATTTGGCACAACACCTCTTCATGTGCTACTTTATCCACCCATCTGATTTTTAACGTTCTTCTATAGCATCACCTTTCAAAAGCTTCTAATCTTTTCTTTTCAGGTACTCCAATTGCTCGAGTTTCACTTCCATATAAAGCTACGCTCCAAACATATACTTTCAAAAATACTTTCCTTATGTTTAAATTAATTTTTGATATAAGCAAATTATATTTCTCAATGAAAGTTCATTTCACCTGTGCTAATTGGTATTTTATACTGCTCCTGTTTCATCCATCTTTAATAATTCTACTTTCCAAATAACAGAATTCTTGAACCTTCATATTCTTTTCTCGCCCTGTTTTTATATTCAGTGGTCCATCTACATTATTTCAACTACATTTCATTACTTTCATTTTGTTCATGTTTATTTGCATATGGTAGTTCTTGCGTCGGACTTTATCCATCCTGTTCTTTGTTTCTTATAAATCCTTTTTACTCTTGGCTAGAATTACTGCATCATCAGCAAATTGTAGCATCTTTATCTTTTCACCTTGCACTGTTACTCTGGATCTAAATTGCTCTTTAACTGCTAATTCTATGAAAAGATTAAAAAGTAGTGGGGATAGGAAACATCCATCCTTGTCAGACTCCCTTTTTTATTACGGCGTCTTAATTATGTTCTTCGATTATTACTGTTGCAGTCTGGTTCCTGTAAATGTTAGCAATTGTTCTTCTGTCTCTACATTTGAACCCTAAAGTTTTTAAAATACTGAACATTTTATTCCAGTCTGCATTAGCAAATGCCTTTGTTTTTCTTTAATCTTCTTTCTACTATTAATCTGAGCCTCAAATTGCTTCCTTTGTTCCCTATACTTTTCCTGAAACCAGATTTATCTTCTCCTAACACGTTTTCCACTCTCCTTTCAATTCTTCTGTGCAGACTTCTAGTTAACATTATTGATGCACGAGTAGTTTAGCTAACTACTAACAATTAGCTATTGTTCTGTATTCTTTACATTTATCTGCTCCAACTTTCTGTGGTGTCATGATAATAACACTCTATTTGAAGTCTGACGGAACTTCCCCTTTTTTGTAAATATTACATACCAGTTTGTATAATCTATCGATCGCTTCCTCACCTGCACTGCGCAGTAATTCTGCAGGTATTCCGTCTATTCAAGGAGCCTTTCTGCCATTCAAATCTTTTAATGCTCTCTTAAATTCAGATCTCAGTATTGCTTCTCTCCTTTCATCCTCTATAATACCATTTTCTAATTCATTTCCTCCATATAACTCTTCAATATATTCCACCTACCTATTGACCTTTCCTTTCATATTTAAATCGGTGTATCATCTTTGCTTAACACATTATTAGATTTTAATTTATGTACCACAAAATTTTCCTTACCTTTTCTGTATGCTCCGTCGTATTTTACCAATGTTCATTTCTCTCTCCATTTCTAAACACTTTTCTTTTTCTAGTTTGCACTTCCTGTTTATAGTATTTCTTAATTGTCAATAGTTCCTTTACGTCATCAGTAGTAGTATTATATTTTCTACGTTCATCCATCAACTGCAACATATCCTCTGACATCCAAGGTTTTCTACCGGTTCTCTTTGTTATGCCTAAGTTCACTTCTATTGATTTAAGAATTTCCTTTTTAACATTCTCCCATTCTTCTACATTTTTTAACTTTTTTTAATCTTTTTTATTCAGACCTCTTGCAATGTTCTTCCCAAAAATCTTCTTTACTTCCTCTTCCTTAAGCTTCTCTAAATTCTACAGATTCATTTGACACTTTTTCTTCAGGTTTTTAAACTCCGTTCTACATTTCATTATTACTAAATTATGGTTGCTATTTGGTAAGTGTCGTCACATACGAAATATGTTAGGTGAAAGCTGAAATATTTGGTTATTCGGACTTTCGCCGGTATATGTCGACAAACACGGATAAGCTCTGGTGGGAATTGAAACAATAATTAAAAGTTAAAAAAAAAAGAAGAACATGGCCTATGATGGAGTTTTTCGTCCATCGCTCCTCCCCCAAAGGTAAGTTTCGCCGGCTAAGCTGATGATCTTGATCTATTGCACAATAAACGATTGAATGTGTGGTTTAGGGCTTCGGCTGGTTCCACATGAAACTGAAGTAATTGTAATTTCGGCTGCGAGAACGAGACCCACTCTGATACTAAATTTGGAGGGTCGAAGAATCGCTTGTAAACCTGGAATAAAGTACCTCGGTATCTGAATAGACGCCCGGTTACGATTCGGTGTTCATGCACGTGAGGCTAGTGAAAAGGCGGACAAAGTTCTGAAGCCTGGTTACTGGACTATTACCTAATCGCTACGGCCCTAGATTGCACAGGAAGAAACAACTATTAGAAGTGGCCTACTCCACACTTTTATATGGTACAGAGGTGTGGGGTGGAGTCACTAGGTACGCTATATATAGGGTCGTGCGAGAAGCGCTGCATAGGAGATACTGCTTCTGAATGGTGTCTGCGTTCCGAACCGTCTCCAAAGTTGCGTCGGAGCTTCTCCAGATCCAAAGGTGCTGGATGGGCTCCTCCCGACTGATTTTGCAATAAAACGCAGAAGGAGGTCGCGGGAGTTAGGGCCGATACCACCTGCTGAAAATAAGAGGCAGACTAGAATGCTGATGGACGAACTTATGGATTCGTGACAGCGGCGATGGGATGGTGATGACACCATCCCATGACAGTAGATGCACCGTTTGGTGAGAGATATCAGGAGATGGTGTGATCGACCCCATAGCTCGCTTGGTTACTGTTTGACTCAGTTCCTGGTGGGCAATGGGGGATTCAGATCCTACCTTTTAGATTTGGGCTTGACTACTTTGATTCTTGCCCAGTTTGTGGCGAGAAGGAGACTCCTTTGCATGTGTTTTTCTCCTGCCCTGCCTTCTTCTGTCTAAGCCTTATGAGGCTGCTACTGCAGGAACTCATGGGATGGTGAGCACCGACAGGACAACGGCCATTTGCTTTCCAAGGCCTGATATGCTGCTAACGGCTAGTGGTAATGGATCGGGTTATGTTTGTGCCGAAGTTCGATGCACGATGGTTTACTCTTGTTACCAAGAGATTAATAATTTATTACATAAATTATTAATCACCAGTCAAGTCATACAATTACTTGCACAGGTTTTTTTACACTATTAATAATATGTAATTAATGTTATATGTAACAATTATTAATATCTTGTATTAATTATTATCTTTATATAATTATTTAATAAAATTTTAACTATATGTAACATTCATTCATATGTAGGTTAAGCTTCTCAAATGTACTTGAGTAAAGTTTTCTGTTAATCTAATACCCCCTTTAATAAAGACTAAAATAAGAAAAGAAACATTAAAAAAAACCTTTTCTGCATTTTAAATTCGTGGTCCATAATTTAAAAAAAAGTTCTTTAAAAAAATGAATCTAAGGGAGATAGTGTAAAAGAACAAAAGAATAAATTTCACTTTTGATTTGAGGGGGTGTGATTTTTCAAAATTAATTTTTTTTTGGTTTATTTATATATGCATTGTACGTAACAAATTTTCTTTAATAAAATTTTTCATAAACTTTGAATAGATGAAAAAAATTCCCTGAAAAAGATTGAAATTGGTTTTTATGTGATAATTCACCGTAAGAAATTAAAAATAAAAAAATTAATATTATCAGTGCGCCATATACAGAAAAATATATGAACCAAATTTGAAGAAAATCATTTTGTTCAGTACTGAGATAGGCCAAAAGCAGTGCGATATTACTATTACTATTATATTACTATATAACTAATATATTACTTATTATATTACTATTATAACATGTATGTGCATACCTATGCAGTTACATGTTTTTTTGTCTAGATGATCTTTTCTTTTTCTTTTTCCTGTTTAGCCTCCGGTAACTACCGTTCAGATAATACTTCAGAGGATGAATGAGGATGATGTGTATGAGTGTAAATGAAGTGTAGTCTTGTCCATTCTCAGTTCAACCATTCCTGAGATGTGTGGTTAATTGAAACCCAACCACCAAAGAACACCGGTATCCACGATCTAGTATTCAAATCCATATAAAAATAATTGGCTTTACTAGGACCTGAACGCTGGAACTCTTGACTTCCAAACCAGCTGATTTGGGAAGACGCGTTCACCACTAGACCAATCCACCTGGGTTGGTCATAATGATCTAGTAGATTTGAATATTACAGCATCGATATTCTTTAGTGTTTGGATTTCAGTTCACTTCATTTACATTCATACATATCATCCTCATTCATCCTTTGAAATAATACCTTATGATGGTTCTGGGGGCCAAAATGAAAAAAAGAAAATGAAAGATGAACTAGCTGGACCTTAAAACACAGATCTTGCAAAAAAAAAAAAAAAAACAATTTTTAACATGATCACCATACTTTTCTGTTTAATATTCTAGATACATTTTCCAGGAATGTTTTATGTATATATATATATAATATATATTAAAAAAAAATTATTATAAAGTTAAGTTTTTATATATATATATATATATATATATATATGTTACACACATTTATATATACACAAACGCACACATAAACACAATTTATTAATTCCTTCAATTTTGCTGTTTTGAACATCTAGACAATTCTTTAAAATTTCATGAATAAAATTATTCACCAGTATTAAATGAATGATTATTTGATAATGACACATGAAATAGTGGTCCAATTGCTAACAATAACGACTGACCCAAACAAAGCAATTGACTTATATTAATTTGAGGAGCCTTATCTGATATGATTGAAGGTAAAAGAACGATGTAAATTCTCGAATCGTTCAGACCAAAGAAGTTTTTACAAGAACAAACAACTATTTACATTCAAGATTATACCACTTTTAAAGAAAAAATGCAATTTATAAAAGTTTTGTATAGAGTTTATGAAATAAATACCCTGAACCAATAGCGTAACAAACAACAAAATTTGAGGAGAATAGAAAGAAAACTATATATATATATATATATATATATAGAAGCTTACAATGCAGTTGTAGAACTTTCAACAGGGTAAGTCCTACAACTGTGGGCTGTTTCTGATGCACAGCTTACTCACAAATATACCAGATATGCACATAACTCAATTTAAAGTATTTATCATTTTACTTAAATATAATATTTTTTAGTTTATTTAATTCTAACTCTCTTTATCCTGTTTAGCCTCCGGTAACTACCGTTTAGATAATTCTTCAGAGGATGAATGAGGATGATATGTATGAGTGTAAATGAAGTGTAGTCTTGTACATTCTCAGTTCGACCATTCCTGAGATGTTTGGTTAATTGAAACCCAACCACCAAAGAATACCGGTATCCACGATCTAGTATTCAAATCCGTGTAAAAATAACTGGCTTTACTAGGACTTGAACGCTGTAACTCTCGACTTTCCAAATCAGCTGATTTGGGAAGACGTGTTAACCACTAGACCAACCCGATGGGTTCAATGATTCTAACTAAAGCATGTGCACATAACCATATTTAATTCACGCGTGTATGGCGGTTCTATCAGCAACGGTCAGCACTAACTAAACTAATGTAACTTAACAACTTACATAGAATAAATTTTGCTTGTACGGTCAGTAGATTGGTGTAGCCGTGAGGCTTAACACATCAGGTACCGAGTCAATCGGGTGGGTGTTCAAGTTCAAGATCCAGCCAGATCGAGTTACTATTTTACACTTTAAATATTAATCATTTATTTAATTCTACCGCTCACCTGTGACATCACAACATAACAGATGACTATAACAACATTTTTTGGGGTGGGGGTCCGATTTTGCAAATATTGCTATTTTTTAATTCTTAACAAATTTGCCTAAGAAAAATATGACCTTAATTAGGCAAAATTTCAAAATACTGAGGGTGAGCTTGCTCTATAGGCTTACCTCCTTGACCTTTTAAGTTAAAAATTTAATGGCATCAGTGCCCCATATATAGAAGAATCTGATACAGTTTGGTCAAAATTGGTGCAGTAGTTTCTGAAATATGAGGTGAATTAGAGGCCAACACCAAACAGATACATGTACATACAAACATTATCATCTAGAAAATTTCCATCTGGTCTTTTGGGTTCCCAGATGTCAAAACCTCAAGATCCTGTGGAAACCGGTGTATATATATTTAGACTAAAAGAGAAGAGGAACAATTTGGTCATTTAGTTTATCATATATCCTGTTGTATCTCAATGGTATAACTATGTAGGTAAAGACAGAAAAAGGATAGCCAAGAACAGTGTTCCTAAACATCAAAGGGTGACACCATGTTATTAAATCAAAGGAGATTTATTTTTTGGTGGATGATCACACTATCCATACTTCAATTTCTACCATCCCCAGCCCCAATACAATGACCTTCATGAATTCTGACCTTACTATACCCACAACTGGATCATAGATATTAATTACATACAGTGTATCTTAACGTCGATATGAATGAAATAAAAAATTACACAACAGTATAGAGAGAGACTTTCAAATCACAACTTTGGAGGTGTTTTACAACACGTTAAGGAGGACATGGAAGTATATATCATTGTGCATTCATGATGGTGGTGAATACACAGATCCACTCAACAAATAATTTGTAAATACAAATTTATATTAATGCTCATAATATATACTACGTCTGCAACATATATTTCTATAGCGGTATGGAGGCTTCTTGTACTGTGTGTTTGTTAATTTTCAATATTAAATGTACGCAAAAACATTTACGATATGCATATACATAAATATATTTTTAAGTTGTTTTATTTACTATTGTACTACTAATTAACATTTTACAAGCTTTTTTATATTTTTCTATTATTTCACATCACGTATTATTTCAGCATAAAAGTGATTTTTATTCTTCTGTTCTAACGTTTCTTTAAGCTAAAATATCAATAAAAAATCTTTCATCAAAAATTATAAAAAAAATAATTTCCCAAAAATATAGAAGTAATTTGTCTATATACAATGTCTGAAAATGGCTTAATTATAGAAAATGTGAGTACATTACCAGAATAAATGTAGCTGATTATTGAATCCAAGAAAGTATTCTGAGTTGTATTTGAAATTATTATCGGCCATCTTGGATCTGCTATATTAAATGCAATTTTTTTTAAATATTGGATTGAACCATTTGAATCCAACCACTTTTTTAAATAGCATGATAATAATCATCTTACACATGATTTCAATATAGATTTGAACTGGAAAACTTCAGTGAAAACTTCACATCCATAGCATCATCAGTGTTTTGATATTGACCACAAAGTGTTCAGAACAGGGTAAAACGGCCATCCCCAACCTCCATTCAAAAAAATATTTTCAGTAGAAATGGGGATAATTACACATTACCCTTGCTGTTGGATCTTTCTTATTAAATGGCAGATATTTAATTTTAGTGAAGAGTATAGATTAAGTTTATGTTGGTTTTAAGTTGACAGAATCTGCGATTATGTTCCAATCCTTTTTAAACAGTGAGTATGATAAATTTTAACTGGGGTCATTTGTTGGAAGTTGCAAAATTTTTGAATGCTTCTTCTGAAACAATTCCCCTTCAGTCTGTTTTCTGAAGATTTTTCTGTAAAAGTACCTTTCTGTCTAGCAAGAAATGCCTGGAGGAGCACTAGTTTGTGGAGAACGTAATGCACTCCCTTTGTAATGCACTCATCTTTGTTTCTGTTTTTTGACTTTTTTATACAGATAATGAATGGGCCTGTAAATAATACTTTTATTAATGAAGCTATTCCTCTTAATAAAGATATTAAATTAGAGACTGATCAGGAGAATGGAGCAGAAACTGATGCATCTGTGCATGTAAGCATTTTTATTTTTTTTTTGTATGTTTGACTGACTGAGGACCATGAAGTAGTATTTTGCATTCATTTCTTATTCTTCTCTATGTTTTCTTTCCTTGTTTTCCAAGAGTTCTTCATTCTTTTGCTTTATTTTTGCCTTCCCTCTTCTGACCAAATGTCATCGTTTGTTTTTACTTCTCTTTGAAATCCTTGAAATCTTTTATCAGTTTTCCAAACATTGTTCTACATTGTACTATTTCCTGCAGATATTTTTATTTTATTTAGAACCATTTAAATCTATTAATTTTTGTTCTTTTTATACTGTAAATGTGGTTAAAGATCTGTTTTGTGAGCGTGAAAAAAGATTTGGTTCTTCTTTTACTGATGGAATCTGAAATTTTCTCAGTTTCATTATATTTGTAAAAATATCTTTATTGCTTCTTAATTTGCAACCATTTTTTTGTATTTTTATTGGTCCTAGGACTTATCTTGCAGTTTTTACTTTCTATTTGATTTATTTTATCTGATTTTAAACTGAAGATGCATCTGGGCACCAGGCACCAGGGCACACTAGGGCCCCCTAGTGACAGGAAGAAATTAAACCATCTCTTCTAAAGTATTTCAGTAAATTTTTGTTTCAAATTCTATATACTGAAGTTTTAGTATTCTTGATTAATAAATTCTATTCTTTAAGTCGTGAAGTTAGGCGTTCTGCATGTTCTTTAGATAAATGCAAATGAATTACGTTATTCAGTTCTGCTTCTGTGATGAGATGAAGTTTAGAATTTGATTCGTTTGGAATGTAATTAATATCTATTGAAGTTGAAGATTCATTAGTTGAGCCTTCTGAGGGAATCAGAAATTTCTTTCCTAGAGGTTGAAGTGATTGGAATCGGTAAATCAACACCATGAAGTAGTGGTCTCGCAGCTGAATGAACATTTGGGTATGCGGTACTGCTTTTATTGTTTGAATTGAAACCAGTAACATTTGTTAAGCAAAAATAGCAGTCATCATAATGGTTAGTAGGCTCTCACCAAAAAATAGGTATGCAAAAAGACAAATGGTCTTTTTTTCCTTTTATATTACACGTGGAGCCCAGGATTTATCTCGGTCTCTCAAGGGACAATCAAATTAATGTTCTAAACAGTTTTCAGCAGATTTGATACTGGTTTTCATTGAATTTTCGTGGTGAATTCTACGCAAACGTAACAAAAAAATATTTAGAAATTTTTTTTTACAAGTCCAGTTTTTATTCATTGTAAAATTCAAAATATTTAATGAATAAATTAAAGTGAAATATTACAGAAATACTTAATTATAAAAATAATTTAGTTTTAATCTATAAATACTTAATTACTTAACATATTTATAAAATTGTTTCATCATGGAGTGCAATAAAACACAGTACAAAATACACATGCTTAATAAATCTTGATGTTCAATAAAGTAATATCAAAAACCACAAACTAAAGTACACAGCAAGTCATACCAATAGCTGAACTCATACTGAAAAAACATTCTTGACTCACTGACATGTCTATAATGTCTGGCTTGACATGAAATGACGTCATTAGACTGTTATATATCAAAATGTACATCTACAGCATACATCACAATATAAATCAGATGTGAATAAACAAACATACGTATATATTATGTATTGTTTGTTCAATGAATGATGGAACAAATAAATTTAAGGGATTGTAACTTAAGAAAGTTACATGATGGGTTGTTTCGAAATACATATTCAGATTCTGCATATAAAATACTGCATAGAAGTACGCTTACTCCCTTTACAGTTCCAAATTTTATGTTGCCCAGTGTAATTATGATTATTGATATGTAAATGTCACCGTTTTTAAATAATGGGCACATGTAGCAAATTTTCCAAACACTAGGAAAAACACCAGCATTTAAAGAAAGATGAAGAGCTTGGTTAAAAACTGTACAAAAAGTCATTTTTTTGCTAAAAGAGGATGAATGTTTTCTGGGTTAATCAAAGAATTATTTTTAAATCTAAAAATTGCCTCTTCAACATCGTTCTCAGTTAAAATAATGTTACTGCAGCGATCATTACAGTTAAAAGTAATTTCAGTCGAGGAAAAATCATTTAGTATGTTAGTATAGACACCAAAAATTTTTAACCAAAAGTTTTACAATATCAGTCCCTATATCGGCACACTCAATTTCAAAATGCATATGCGATGGATAAGATCAACCATTGTCAATTTTATTGGCAAATTTAAAAAAATCTTTGGAATTATCAGTTAGACTACTCAACTTTAGTATAATTTAATAATAAATTTTTACGACCAAGAGTATTACATACACTTTACACTTTGCACTTTATTTTTAAATAATTCTTCATAATAAGTAAATTTATATTGTTTTTGTAGCTTATGGTACTTTTTCTTAATAATTTCACTAGAGAACCGCTTCAAAATTATATCTTTTTTTATAAGTATTTTTGATACATGATTATCAACATATTATTTTAGTGATTGCCATAACAGATGGTGCTTATGTTTAAACTATTGCATCTCAGTTAAAAAATTGAACAAAAAAATGAAGAAGTTGTCGGAAATTGCAGTTATTTTTGTGCTAACTGGATTCAGACGATTTTAGTTAACCTCATTATTTTTAAAATTAGGGGTGTGAAAAGCGGAAAAATCATGATTTTTTGCATTGTTTTGAGAAAGTCAATTTTGAATTACTATAAAATCAAAATCGCTAGATAAAAATTTTCTACTTTAGGAGCTAGATTGTGATAGTTTCTCAATAATTATAAATTAAGATTTAGCACAAAACTACTATTATTTAAGTGTCCAGTGCGGTTTTTACGAGACAGCTTCATCTTTAGTTTCAATCAATATTTTACAGGAAAAAAACAATTGAGGTGGGAAAAGTATGAAACTATCATTAAAAAAGTACAGTTGCAACTGGTAGATGAGTGCATCCTGTTCATTGCTATATATACCAACAGCATGCGGGCATGGTTTAATATTATCTTTCACATAGTTTTGTCAGATTACTTTATATTTCATTTATATTATAAATTAAATTTTTGGTAAATAATATTACATACATAAATACTATTATTGCTACTGTTACTGTTTCATATATTTTTGTTTTTACAAATGCATAATATCTCTTATCAAAGAATTTCCAGTAAAAAGAATAACAGATTAAAAAAAGGCATTAAAATCATATCTGTAAACATTATACAATTTATTATAAACACTGAAATCTAAAAAATCTGTAAAAGCGGTTGCAAGTAACTAGTTTTTCTTGGAGCCACTGTGAAACCATTTTTTTCTGAAACCATTTCAGGTTTCCTCCAGCTGTTTGTGGTAACTTTATTCACCGCAGTAAGGTATAACTTGCATTATCTATTATTAAGCTCCCATCTTGTAAGTAATTTAAAAAGTCATTTGTAAACCAATTTTTAAACTGTGGCTATTCATTTCTGAATAATAATCTGAACAGGCTTTTGATTTACTGTAGATAACAGCATTTTAACATTTAAAATTGGATAACATGTAGCAAATGAAAAATTTCAAGTTTTTCCCATGCAAAACATGCTAAATTAAAGTCGCTAATAACTTTTCTCTGGCTGCACTATTAATGTGTGTGGTAAGTGAATTATAGATACAATTTATTTTAATTTTATAAATTATGCAAATAATCATAAACATATTTACTTTGTATTGTAGCATTCATTTTTTTGTTTTTTATTACAGCAAGGAGATTTAGTACAAGTGAAAGAGGAACCGCTTGATATTGATAATGGTGATATTGAAGAAAATCCTTTTGCAATAGAAGAGACGAGCTTAGTTAAATCTAAAAATCTAAAAGTTGAAAATGAAGGGGTAAGGGTGTTAGATTTTGCGTGCAGTGGAGACTAATTATCCAGATACACTTTTGCAAGGCCAAGTCAAGATAATTGGAAGGATAATTTAAAAACGTTTTATCATATATACTGTACATAGTATTCTAATGTTTAATATTTACATAAAATGTAAGAAGAAAGAGATCTGTAATATAGTACAAAAAATACAATGTATAGAAACTGCATTTATAACTAGTTTAACAAGGGTCATTTTTTTTTTGTCTTCAGTCATTTGACTGGTTTGATGCAGCTCTCCAAGATTCCCTATCTAGTGCTAGTCGTTTCATTTCAGTATACCATCTACATCCTACATCCCTAACAATTTGTTTTACATATTCCAAACGTGGCCTGCCTACACAATTTTTTCCTTCTACCTGTCCTTCCAATATTAAAGCGACTATTCCAGGATGCCTTAGTATGTGGCCTATAAGTCTGTCTCTTCTTTTAACTATATTTTTCCAAATGCTTCTTTCTTCATCTATTTGCCGCAATACCTCTTCATTTGCCACTTTATCCACCCATCTGATTTTTAACATTCTCCTATAGCACCGCATTTCAAAAGCTTCTAATCTTTTCTTCTCAGATACTCCGATCGCCCAAGTTTCACTTCCATACAAAAAAAATCAAAAATCTTTTCCGGACATTTAAATTAATTTTTGATGTAAACAAATTATATTTCTTATTGAAGGCTCGCTTAGCTTGTGCTATTCGGCATTTTATATCGCTCCTGCTTCGTCCATCTTTTGTAATTCTACTTCCCAAATAACAAAATTCTTCTACCTCCATAATCTTTTCTCCTCCTATTTTCACATTCAGTGGTCCATCTTTGTTATTTCTACTACATTTCATTACTTTTGTTTTGTTCTTGTTTATTTTCATGCAATAGTTCTTGCGTAGGACTTCATCTATGCCGTTCATTGTTTCTTCTAAATCCTTTTTACTCTCGGCTAGAATTACTATATCATCAGCAAATCGTAGCATCTTTATCTTTTCACTTTGTACTGTTACTCCGAATCTAAATTGTTCTTTAACATGATTAACTGCTAGTTCCATGTAAAGATTAAAAAGTAACGGAGATAGGGAACATCCTTGTCGGACTCCCTTTCTTATTACGGCTTCTTTCTTATGTTCTTCAATTGTTACCGTTGCTGTTTGGTTCCTGTACATGTTAGCAATTGTTCTTCTATCTCTGTATTTGAACCCTAATTTTTTTAAAACGCTGAACATTTTATTCCAGTCTACGTTATCGAATGCCTTTTCTAGGTCTATAAACGCCAAGTATGTTGGTTTGTTTTTCTTTAATCTTCCTTCTACTATTAATCTGAGGCCTAAAATTGCTTCCCTTGTCCCTATACTTTTCCTGAAACCAAATTGGTCTTCTCCTAACACTTCCTCCACTCTCCTCTCAATTCTTCTGTATAGAATTCTCGTTAAGATTTTTGATGCATGACTAGTTAAACTAATTGTTCTGTATTCTTCACATTTATCTGTCCCTGCTTTCTTTGGTATCATGACTATAACACTTTTTTTGAAGTCTGACGGAAATTCCCCTTTTTCATAAATATTACACACCAGTTTGTATAATCTATCAATCGCTTCCTCACCTGCACTGCGCAGTAATTCTACTGGTATTCCGTCTATTCCAGGAGCCTTTCTGCCATTTAAATCTTTTAATGCTCTCTTAAATTCAGATCTCAGTATTGTTTCTCCCATTTCATCCTCCTCAACTTCCTCTTCTTCCTCTATAACACCATTTTCTAATTCATTTCCTTCATATAACTCTTCAATATATTCCACCCATCTATCGACTTTACCTTTCGTATTATATATTGGTGTACCATCTTTGTTTAACACATTATTAGATTTTAATTTATGTACCCCAAAATTTTCCTTAACTTTCCTGTGTGCTCCGTCTATTTTACCAATGTTCATTTCTCTTTCCACTTCTGAACACTTTTCTTTAATCCACTCTTCTTTCGCCAGTTTGCACTTCCTGTTTATAGCATTTCTTAATTGCCGATAGTTCCTTTTACTTTCTTCATCACTAGCATTCTTATATTTTCTACGTTCATCCATCAGCTGCAATATATCGTCTGAAACCCAAGGTTTTCTACCAGTTCGCTTAACCATGATATAATCTATCTGATACCTTGCAGTATCGCCTGGCTTTTTCCAAGTGTATATTCTTCTATTATGATTTTTAAATTGGGTGTTGGCAATTACTAAATTATACTTTGTGCAAAACTCTATAAGTCGGTCCCCTCTTTCATTCCTTTTGCCCATTCCGTATTCACCCACTATATTTCCTTCCTTGCCTTTTCCAATGCTTGCATTCCAATCTCCAACTATTATTAAATTTTCATCTCCTTTTACGTGTTTAATTGCTTCATGTGTGACTTTCTGTCAGTTTTTCTTTCTCTGTGGGTGTGTTGTGTGTGTGCCTGTCATTTGTTCTTTCTATCTGTCTCTGTCTCTGTGTGTCTTTCTCTTTCACTCCCTCTCCCTCTGTGTGTGTGTGTGTGTGTCTGTCTTTCTGTTTCTCTTTCTCTCTGTGTGTGTGTGTGTGTGTGTTTGTGTGTGACTTATTGTCCATATCTCCCTCATTCTCTCTCTCTCTGTGTGTGTGTCTTTCTGTTTGTTTCTGTTCCTCTCTCATTTGCTCTCTCTCTCTCTCTCTCACTCTATGTGTGAGTGTGTGTGTGTGTGGTGATGTATGGTGTTGTGTATCTGTCTGTCTCTTTCTATCTCTTTCTCTCTCTCTCTCGCTCTGTATGTATGTATGTGTTTCTGTGTGTGTGTGTGTGTTTCTTTCTGTCAGTTTTTCTTTCTCTGTGTGTGTGTTGTGTGTGTGCCTGTCATTCTTTCTCTTTATCTCTCTCTCTCTGTGTGTGTGTGTGTGTGACTGTCTGTTTCTCTCCCTCTCGCTCTGTGTGTGTGTATGTTTGTCTTTCTGTTTCTCTTTCTCTGTGTGTGTGTGTGTGTGTGTGTGTGTGTGTGTGTGTGACTGTCTGTGTCTCAATATATCTCTCACTCTCTCTCTTTCTCTCCTCTGTGTGGGTGTCTAACTTCCTTTCTGTTTCTCTCTAATTTTCTCGCTCTCTCACTCTGTGTGTGTGTGTATGTGGGTCTGTCTGTCTGTTTCTAATTCTATCTCTCACTCTTTCTCTTTCTCTCCTCAGTGTTTGTGACTGTAGTTCTGCCAGTTTCTCTCTCATTCACTCTCTCTGCTTCTGAGTGTAACTGTGTGTGTGTGTGACTTTCTGTCTGTTTCTCTCTCATTCTTTCTCTGTGTGTGTGTGTGTATATGTGTGTGTGTGTCTATCTGTCTGTTTCTCTCTCATTCTTTCTCTCTCTCTCTCTATCTCTCTCTCTCTCTGTGTGTGTGTGTGTGTGTGTGACTGTCTGTTTCTCTCCCTCTCCCTACGTGTGTGTGTGACTGCCTGTTTCTCTCCCTCTCCTTCTGTGTGTGTGTGTGTGTGTGTGTGTGTGTCTGTCTGTCTTTCTGTTTCTCTGTCTCTAGGCGTGTGTGTGTGTGTGTGTGACTGTCTGTGTCTAAATCTATCACTCACTCTCTCTCTTTCTCTCCTCAGTGTTTGTGAATGTAGTTCTGCCTGTTTCTCTCTCATTCACTCTCTCTGCTTCTAAGTGTGACTCTGTGTGTGTGTGTGAGTGTGACTGTCTGTTTCTCTCTCTCTCCCTCTATGTGTGTGTGTGTGACTGTCTGTGTCTAAATCTATCTCTCACACTCTCTCTTTCTCTCCTCTGTGTGGGTATCTGTCTTCCTTTCTGTTTCTCTCTCATTCTCTCTCTTTCTCACTCTGTGTGTGTGTGTGTCTGGGTCTGTCTGTCTGTTTCTAAATCTATCTCTCACTCCCTCTCTTTCTCTCCTCAGTGTTTGTGAATGTAGTTCTGCCGGTTTCTCTCTCATTCACTCTCTCTGCTTCTAATTGTGACTGTGTGTGTGTGTGTGTGACTTTCTGCCTGTTTCTCTCCCTCTCACTCTGTGTGTGTGTGTGTGTGTGTGTGTGTGGGTCTGTCTGTCTGTTTCTAAATCTGTCTCTCACTCTCTCTCTTTCTCTCCTCAGTGTTTGTGAATGTAGTTCTGCATGTTTCTCTCTCATTCTCTTTCTCTCTCTGTGTGTGAGTGTGTGTGTCTATCTGTCTGTTCCTCTCTCATACTCTCTCTCCCTCACCCTCTCTCTCTCTCACTCTGTGTGTGTGTGTGTCTGTCTGTCTGTGTCTAATTCTTTCTGTCACTCTCTCACTTTCTTTCCTCAGTGTTTGTGACTGTCGTTCTGCGTGTTTCTCTCTCATTCACTTTCTCTGCTTCTGAGTGTGAGTGTGTGTGTGATGTTCTGTCTGTTTCTCTCTCTCTCTCTCTGTGTGTGTGTGTGTCTATCTGTCTGTTTCTCTCTCATTCTCTCTCTCCCTCTCACTCTCTCTCTCTCTCTCTCTCTCTGAGTGTGTGTGTGTTTCTGTCTGTCTGTTTCTCTGTCTGTGTGTGTGTATGTGTGTGTGTGTGTGTGTGTGTGTGTGTGTGTGTGACTGTCTGAGTCTAAATCTATCTCTCACTCTCTCTTTTTCTCTCCTCTGTGTGGGTGTCTGTCTTCCTTTCTGTTTCTGTCTCATTCCCTCTCTCTCTCTCTTACTCTCTCTGTGTGTGTGTGTGTGTGTCTGTCTGTCTGTTTCTAATTCTATCTCACACTCTGTCTCTTTCTCACCTCATTGCTTGTGACTGTCGTTCTGCCTGTTTCTGTCTCATTCACTCTCTCTGCTTCTGAGTGTGTCTGTGTGTGTGTGGGTGTGTCTGTTTTTGTGTGTGTGTGTGTGTGACTTTCTGTCTGTTTCTCTCTCATTCTTTCTGTCTCTCTCTCTCTCTCTCTCTGTGTGTGTGTGTGTGTGTGTGTGTGTGTGTGTGTGTGTGTGTGTGTGTGTGTTTATCTGTCTGTTGCGCTCTCATTCTCTCTCTCCCTCTCCCTCACTCTCTCTCTCTCTTTGTGTGTGTGTGGGTTTCTGTCTGTCTGTTTTTTTTGTGTGTGTGTGTGTGCTGTCATTCTTTCTCTCTCTCTCTCTCCATCTCTCTCTGTGTGTGTGTGACTGTCTGTTTGTAAATTTATCTCTCACTCACTCTCTTTCTCTCCTCTGTGTGGGTGTCTGTCTTCCTTTCTGTTTCTCTCTAATTCTCGCTCTCTCACTTTGTGTGTGTGTATGTGGGTCTAACTGTCTGTTTCTAATTCTATTTCTCACTCTTTCTCTTTCCCTCCTCAGTGTTTGTGACTGTAGTTCTGCCTGTTTCTCTCTCATTCACTCTCTCTGCTTAAGAGTGTAACTGTGTGTGTGTGTATGACGTTCTGTCAGTTTCTCTCTCATTCATTCTCTGTGTGTATGTGTCTATCTGTATGTTTCTCTCTCATTCACTCTCTCCCTCTCCTTCTCTCTCACTCTCTGTGTGTGTGTGGATGTGTGTATGTGTTTCTGTCTGTCTGTTTTTCTCTCTCTCTGTGTGTGTGTGCCTGTCATTCTTTGTCTCTCTCTCTCTCTATCTCACTCTCTGTGTGTGTGTGTGTGTGTGTGTGTGACTGTCTGTTTCTCTCCCTCTCCCTATGTGTGTGTGTGTGTGACTGCCTGTTTCTCTCCCTCTCACTCTGTGTGTGTGTGTGTGTGTGTGTGTGTGGGTCTGTCTGTCTGTTTCTAAAACTATCTCTCGCTCTCTCTCTTTCTCTCCTCAGTGTTTGTGAATGTAGTTCTGCCTGTTTCTCTCTCATTCACGCTCTCTGCTTCTGAGTGTGACTGTGTGTGTGTGTGTGTGACTTTCTGTCTGTACCTCTCTCATTCTCTCTCTCCCTCTCCCTCTCTCTCTCTCACTCTGTGTGTGTGTGTGTGTCTGTCTGTCTGTGTATAATTCTATCTCTCACTCTCTCTCTGAGTGTGTGTGTGTTTCTCTCTGTCTGTTTTTCTCTCTCTCTGTGTGTGTGCCTGTTATTCTTTCTCTCTCTCTCGCCATCTCTCTGTGTGTGTGTGTGACTGTCTGTTTCTCTCTCTCTCTCCCTCTGTGTGTGACTGTCTGTTTCTCTCCCTCTCCCTCTGTGTGTGTCTGTCTTTCTGTTTCTCTGTCTCTGTGTGTGTGTGTGTGTGTGTGTGTGTGTGTGTGTGACTGTCTGAGTCTAAATCTATCTCTCACTCTCTCTCTTTCTCTCCTCTGTGTGGGTGTCTGTCTTCCTTTCTGTTTCTGTCTCATTCTCTCTCTCTCACGCTGTGTGTGTGTGTGTGGGTCTGTCTGTCTGTTTCTAATTCTATCTCTCACTCTCTCTCTTTCTCTCCTCATGGTTTGTGACTGTAGTTCTGCCTGTTTCTCTCTCATTCACTCTATCTGCTTCTGAGTGTGACTGTGTGTGTGTGTGTGTGCGACTTTCTGTCTGTTTCACTCTCATTCTCTCTATCTCACTGTGTGTGTGTGTGTTTCTGTGTGTCTGATTTTCTCTCTGTGTGTGTGTGTGTGTGCCTGTCATTCTTTCTCTGTCTCTCTCCATCTCTCTCTCTCTCTGTGTGTGTGTGTGTGTGTGTGTGTGTGTGTGTGTGACTGTCTGTTTCTCTCTTCTCCCTCTGTGTGTGTGTGTGTGTGTGTGACTGCCTGTTTCTCTCCCTCTCCCTCTGTGTGTGTGTGTGTCTGTCTTTCTGTTTCTGTGTCTCTCTGTGTGTGTGTGTGAAACTGTCTGTGTCTAAATCTATCTCTCACACTCTCTCTTTCTCTCCTCTCTGTCGGTGTCTATCTTCCTTTCTGTTTCTGTCTCATTCTCTCTCTCTCTCTTACTCTGTGTGTGTGTGTGTGTGTGTCTGTCTGTTTCTAATTCTATCTCACACTCTCTCTCTTTCTCACCTCATTGCTTGTGACTGTCGTTCTGCCTGTTTCTGTCTCATTCACTCTCTCTGCTTCTGAGTGTGTCTGTGTGTGTGTCTGTTTTTGTGTGTGTGTGTGACTTTGTGTCTGTTTCTCTCTCATTCTCTCTGTCTCTGTGTGTGTGTGTGTGTGTGTTTATCTGTCTGTTTCGCTCTCATTCTCTCTCTCCCTCTCCCTCACTCTCTCTCTCTCTTTGTGTGTGTGTGTGTTTCTGTCTGTCTGTTTTTTTTTGTGTGTGTGTGTGCTGTCATTCTTTCTCTCTCTCTCACTCCATCTCTCTGTGTGTGTGTGTGTGTGACTGTCTGTTTGTAAATTTATCTCTCACTCTCTCTCTTTCTCTCCTCTGTGTGGGTGTCTGTCTTCCTTTCTGTTTCTCTCTCATTCTCGCTCTCTCACTCTGTGTGTGTGTGTGTGTGTGTGTGTGTGTGTGGGTCTATCTGACTGTTTCTAATTCTATCTCTCACTCTTTCTCTTTCCCTCCTCAGTGTTTGTGACTGTAGTTCTGCCTGTTTCTCTCTCATTCACTCTCTCTGCTTAAGAGTGTAACTGTGTGTGTGTGTGTGATGTTCTGTCTGTTTCTCTCTCATTCATTCTCTGTGTGTGTGTGTGTGTCTATCTGTTTGTTTCTCTCTCGTTCTCTCTCTCTCTCTCTCTGTGTGTGTGTGTGTGTGTGTGTGTGTGTGTTTCTGTCTGTCTGTTTTTCTCTCTCTGTGTGTCTGTGTGCCTGTCATTCTTTGTCTCTCTCTCTCTATCTCACTCTCTCTGTGTGTGTGTGTGTGTGTGTGACTGTCTGTTTCTCTCTCTCTCCCTATGTGTGTGTGTGTGTGACTGCCTGTTTCTCTCCCTCTCACTCTGTGTGTGTGTGTGTGTGTGTGTGTGTGTGTGGGTCTGTCTGTCTGTTTCTAAATCTGTCTCTCACTCTCTCTCTTTCTCTCCTCAGTGTTTGTGAATGTAGTTCTGCCTGTTTCTCTCTCATTCTCTTTCTCTCTCTGTGTGTGAGTGTGTGTGTCTATCTGTCTGTTCCTCTCTCATACTCTCTCTCCCTCACCCTCTCTCTCTCTCACTCTGTGTGTGTGTGTGTCTGTCTGTCTGTGTCTAATTCTTTCTGTCACTCTCTCACTTTCTTTCCTCAGTGTTTGTGACTGTCGTTCTGCGTGTTTCTCTCTCATTCACTTTCTCTGCTTCTGAGTGTGAGTGTGTGTGTGACGTTCTGTCTGTTTCTCTCTCTCTCTCTCTGTGTGTGTGTGTGTCTATCTGTCTGTTTCTCTCTCATTCTCTCTCTCCCTCTCACTCTCTCTCTCTCTCTCTCTCTGAGTGTGTGTGTGTTTCTGTCTGTCTGTTTCTCTGTCTCTGTGTGTGTGTGTGTGTGTGTGTGTGTGTGTGTGTGTGTGTGTGTGTGACTGTCTGAGTCTAAATCTATCTCTCACTCTCTCTTTTTCTCTCCTCTGTGTGGGTGTCTGTCTTCCTTTCTGTTTCTGTCTCATTCTCTCTCTCTCACTCTGTGTGTGTGTGTGTGTGGGTCTGTCTGTCTTTTTCTAATTCTATCTCTCACTCTCTCTCTTTCTCTCCTCAGTGTTTGTGACTGTAGTTCTGCCTGTTTCTCTCTCATTCACTCTATCTGCTTCTGAGTGTGACTGTGCGTGTGTGTGTGTGACTTTCTGTCTGTTTCACTCTCATTCTCTCTCTCTCTCTCTCTCTGTGTGTGTGTGACTGTCTGTTTCTCTCCCTCTCCCTCTGTGTGTGCGTGTGTGACTGCCTGTTTCTCTCCCTCTCCCTCTGTGTGTGTGTGTGTGTGTCTGTCTTTCTGTTTCTCTGTCTCTGTGTGTGTGTGTGTGTGTGACTGTCTGTGTCTAAATCTATCTCACACTCTCTCTCTTTCTCACCTCATTGCTTGTGACTGTCGTTCTGCCTGTTTCGGTCTCATTCACTCTCTCTGCTTCTGAGTGTGTGTGGGTGTGTCTGTGTGTGTGTCTGTTTTTGTGTGTGTGTGTGCTTTCTGTCTGTTTCTCTCTCATTCTCTCTGTCTCTGTGTGTGTGTGTGTTTATCTGTCTGTTTCGCTCTCATTCTCTCTCTCCCTCTCCCTCACTCTCTCTCTCTCTTTGTGTGTGTGTGTGTGTGTTTCTGTCTGTCTGTTTTTTTTGTGTGTGTGTGTGCTGTCATTCTTTCTCTCTCTCTCACTCCATCTCTGTGTGTGTGTGTGTGTGTGTGTGTGTGTGACTGTCTGTTTGTAAATTTATCTCTCACTCTCTCTCTTTCTCTCCTCTGTGTGGGTGTCTGTCTTCCTTTCTGTTTCTCTCTCATTCTCGCTCTCTCACTGTGTGTGTGTGTGATGTTCTGTCTGTTTCTCTCTCATTCATTCTCTGTGTGTGTGTGTGTGTGTCTATCTGTTTGTTTCTCTCTCATTCTCTCTCTCTCTCTCTGTGTGTGTGTGTGTGTGTGTTTGTGTGGATGTGTGTGTGTGTTTCTGTCTGTCTGTTTTTCTCTCTCTGTGTGTGTGTGTGCCTGTCATTCTTTCTCTCTCTCTTTCTATCTCACTCTCTGTGTGTGTGTGTGTGTTACTGTCTGTTTCTCTCCCTCTCCCTATGTGTGTGTGACTGCCTGTTTCTCTCCCTCTCCCTGTGTGTGTGTGTGTGTGTGTGTGTGTGTGTGTGTGTGTGTGTGAGACTGTCTGTGTCTAAATTTATCTCTCACTTTCTCTCCTCTCTGTGGGTGTCTATCTTCCTTTCTGTTTCTGTCTCATTCTCTCTCTCTCTCACTCTGTATGTGTGTGTGTGTGTGTGCCTGTCTGTCTGTTTCTAATTCTATCTCACACTCTCTCTCTTTCTCTACTCAGTGCTTGTGACTGTCGTTCTGCCTGTTTCTGTGTCGTTCACTCTCTCTGATTCTGAGTGTATCTGTGTGTGAGTATGTGTGTGTGTGACTTTCTGTCCGTTTCTCTCTCATTCTCCCTCTCTCTGTGTGTGTCTGTATGTGTGTGTCTTTCGGTGTGTTTCTGTTCCTCTCTCATTCGCTCTCTCTTTCGCTCTATCTCTCTCTCTCTGTGTGTGTGTGTGTGTGACTGTCTGTTTCTCTCCCTCTCACTCTGTGTGTGTGTGTATGTCTGTCTTTCTGTTTCTCTGTCTCTCTGTGTGTGTGTGTGTGTTACTGTCTGTGTCAAAATCTATCTCTCACTCTCTCTCTTTCTCTCCTCTGTGTGCGTGTCTGTCTTCCTTTCTGTTTCTGTCTCATTCTCTCTCTCTCTCTCTCTCTCACTCTGTGTGTCTGTGTGTGTGTGTCTGTCTGTCTGATTCTAATTCTATCTCTCACTCTCTCTCTTTCTCTCCTCAGTGCTTGGGTCTGTCGTTCTGCCTGTTTCTGTCTCGTTCACTCTCTCTGTTTCTGAGTGTGTCTGTGTGTGTGTGTGTGTGTGTTTGTGTGTGTGTGGGTTTGTGTGTGGGTGTGTGTGTGTTTGTGTGTGTGACCTTCTATCAGTTTTTCTTTCGCTCTGTGTGTGTTGTGTGTGTGCCTATCATTCTTTCTCTCTATCTCTCTCTCTCTGTGTGTGTGACTGTCTGTTTCTCTCGCTCTCCCTCTGCGTGTGTGTGTGTCTGTCTTTCTTTTTCTCTTTCTCTGTGTGTGTGTGTGTGACTGTCTGTTTCTAAATCTATCTCTCACTATCTCTCTTTTTCTCCTCAGTGTTTGTGACTGTAGTTCTCACCCTGTTTCACACACACACACACAGAGAAACATAAAGACACACACACAGAGAGGGAGATAGTGGGAAACAGACAGTCACACACAGAGAGAGAGAGAGAGAGAGGGAGAAAGAATGAAAGGTAGACACACACATACCGACACACACACACAGAGAGAGAGAGCGAGTATGAGTTTGTGAGAAAGAAAGAGAAACAAACACACACACACAGAGTAAAACAGACAGTTACACGCACACACACACACACACACACACACAGATAGTGAGAGAGAGAGAGAGAGTGAGGGAGAGGGAGAGCAGGAATGAGAGAGAAACAGACAGATAGACACACACACACACAGAGAGAGAGAAAGAAAATGAGAGAGAAACAGACAGAAAGTCACACACACACACAGTATACTCAGATGCAGAGAGAGTGAATGAGAGAGAAACAGGAAGAACTACAGTCACAAACACTGAGGAGAGAAAGAGAGAGAGTGAGAGATAGATTTAGAAACAGTCAGTCACACAAACACACACACACACACAGAGTGAGAGGGAGAGAATCAGACAGTCACACACAGAGAGAGATAGAGAGTGAGGAAGTGAGAGAGAAACAGAAGGACAATCACACACATAGAGAGAGAGAGAGGGAGAGTGA
Source organism: Lycorma delicatula (assembly GCF_047948215.1). Taxonomy (NCBI): domain Eukaryota; kingdom Metazoa; phylum Arthropoda; class Insecta; order Hemiptera; family Fulgoridae; genus Lycorma; species Lycorma delicatula. The sequence continues at coordinate 9,331,603 of NC_134461.1, forward strand.
GTGAGAAACAGACAGACAGACACACACATAGAGAGAGAGAGATAGAGAGAGAAACAGTCAGGAACACAGACACACACACAGAGGAGAGAAAGAGAGAGTGTGAGAGATAGATTTAGAAACAGACAGACAGACACACACACACAGTGAAAGAGAAACATAAAGACACACACACAGAGGGAGGCAGAAAGAAACAGAGTCACACAGAGAGAGAGAGAGTGAGAGAGAACGAATGACAAGCAGACACACACACACACAGAGAGAGAGAGAGTGAGTAAGAGTTTGTGAGAAAGAAAGAGAAACAAACACACACACACACACACACACAGAGACAGAGAGAGAGTGTGGGTGAGAGAGAATGAGAGAGAAACAGACAGAAAGTCACACACACACACAGACACTCAGAAGCAGAGAGAAAGAATGAAGCAGAGAGAAACAGGCAGAACTACAGTCACACACACACACAGAGAAAGAGAAACAGAAAGACAGACACACACACACACACAGAGGGAGAGGGAGAGAAACAGACAGTCACTCACACACACACAGAGAGAGAGAGAGAGAGAGAGATAGAAAGAGATAGACAGACCACAACACCATACAACACCACACACAGACACTCACACATAGAGTGAGAGAGTGATAGAGATAGGGACCTAAACACACGGAAAGACACACACAGAGAGAGACACATACAGAGAGAGAGAGAATGAGAGAGAAACGGACAGAAAGTCACACATACACACACACACACACACACAGACACACTCAGAAGCAGAGAGGGTGAATGAGACAGAAACAGGCGGAATGACAGTCACAAGCACTGAGGGGAGAAAGAGAGAGGGTTAGAGATAGATTTAGAAACAGACACAGACACACACACACACACACAGAGAGAAAGAGAAACATAAAGACACACACACAGAGGGAGAGAGAGAGAAACAGATAGTCACACAGAGAGAGAAAGAGTGAGAGAGAAAGAATGACTGGGAGACACACACACACACACAGAGAGAGAGTGAGTTAGAGTTTGTCAGAAAGAAAGAGAATTAAACAATCACACACAGCGCAACAGACAGTTACACACTCACACACACACACACAGAGAGAGGGAGAGAGAGAGGCAGAGGGAGAGAGTGAATGTGAAAGAAACAGACAGATAGACACACACACACACACACACACATACACAGAGAGAGAGATAGAGTGAGAGAAAGAATGACAGAAAGAAACTCACACACACACACACACACAGAGGGTGAGAGGGAGAAACAGACAAACACACAACACACACTCACAGACACACACACACATAGAGTGAGAGAGAGAGTGAATGAGAGAGGAACAGAAACAGAAATAAAAAGACACACACAAACTCACCTACACACACAGAGAGAGAGAAGGAAAGAGGGAGGGTGTGTGAGAAAGAAATAGAACACATACACACACAAACAGAGAAACACATAGAAACACACACACACACACTGAGAAAGAGAGAGAATGAATGAGAGAGAAACAGAAAAATACACACACACACACAGAGAGAGATAGAGTGAGAAACAGAAACAGACAGACAGACAGACAAACACACACACACATACACAGAGAGAGAGAGAGAGAGAGAGAGAGAGAGAGAGAGAGAGAGTGTGAGAAAAGATAAACAAATACACACAGAGAGAGAGAATTAGACAGACACACACACACACGCAGAGAGGGAGAGAGGGTGAGAGAGAGAGAATAAGAGAGAAACAGACAGACTAAGACACACACACACACACACATACACAGAGAGAGAGAGACGGAAAGAGAATGAGACATTAACAGACAGACACACACACACACACACACACAAACCGAGAGTGAGAGATAGATTTAGAAACAGACAGACAGACACACACACACACACAAACCGAGAGTGAGAGATAGATTTAGAAACAGACAGACAGACACACACATACACACACAGAGAAAGAGAAACATAAAGACACACACACAGAGGGAGAGAGAGAGAGAAAGAATGACAGGCAGACACACACACCCACACAGAGAGAGAGAGAGAGAGAGTGAGAGTTTGTGAGAAAGGAAGAGAAACAATTACACACACACAGAGAACAGGCAGTTACACACACACACACACACACAGAGAGAGAGAGAGAGAGAGAGAATGAGAGAGAAACAGACAGAAAGTCACACACACACACACACACACAGTCACATTCAGAAGCAGAGAGAGTGAATGAGAGAGGAACAGGCAGAACTACAGTCACAAACGCTGAGGAGAGAAAGAGAGAGAGTGAGAGATAGATTTAGAAACAGACAGTCAAACACACACAGAGAAGGAAAGAGAAACAGAAAGACAGACACACACACATACACAGAGGGAGAGGGAGAGAAACAGACAGTCACACACACACACAGAGAGAGAGAGAGAGATAGAGAGAAAGAATGACAGGCACACACACAACACACACACAGAGAAAGAAAAACTGACAGAAAGTCACACACACACACACAAACACACACACACACACACACATAGACAGAGAGACTGACAGAGAATGAGAGATTAACACGCACACACACAAACAGAGAGAAAAGAGAGAGAGATATAGAAATAGAAAGAGAGACACACACACACACACATGGAAAGAGAGCGAGAGAATGAGAAACAGATAGAAAGACACACACAAACAGACCCACACACACACATACAGAGAGAGAGAGTGTGTGAGAAAGAAACAGAAACAAACTGGATTAGTTCATATTACATCGGCTTTCAAATTCAAAATTGATACAGTAAACACAGTGAGATGGCAACATTAAGTGGAGAATTTGATACTGATAGGTGAATGTATGTTGGCAATGGTTCATATTATATAGGCTCTCAAATTCAAAATGGATATAGTAAACACGGTGAGAGGGCAACAAATAAGTTCAGAATTTGATACTTATAAGTGAATGTTTGTTGACATTGGTTCATATTTTACAGGCGAAAGTCTGTATAATATATTAACCAATTCAAACTCAAAATGGATAATATATGATAAGTGAATGTTTTTTGGCATAGGTTCACATTATACAGGCTTTCAAATTCAAAATGGATATAGTAAACACAGTGAAAGGGCAACATTACGTGCAGAATTTAATACTGATAGGTGAATGTATGTTGGCATTGGTTCATATTATATCGGCTTTCAAATTCAAAATGGATATAGTAAACACAGTGAGAGGGCTACATATAGTGCAGAATTAGATACTGATAGGTGATTGCATGTTGACATTGGTTCACATTATATAAGCTTTCAAATTCATATTGGATGTAGTAATCACATTAAAAACAAATAATCTATTCAAATTTAACATCTTTAATTTTTTAATAAGGATATGATTTCATTAGAAACGCTTCTGTTTCCAGCATCATATTCACCCAAAAGATTGTACAATCTAACTACCAATTTGTTTGGATATTCCCAATATTAATAGACTTCAGAATAGCGGCCGCCTATAAGACGGTGTCCAGGGAGGCGTTTGAGGTGATTGCTAGATTCCTCTCTCTAGACTTGATGATAATGCGGCGTAGCAGAACTGGGGAACTGTGAACACTCCCATTAGAGGAAGGAAGCATTCTGATGAAGAACTAGAAGAAGAGAACGCACAACCATGGCAAGAGCGGTGAGATCGGGCCACGAAGTGTAGGTGGACCCACCGCCTTATTGTTGACATCAGGGGGGTTTGCTGGAGGACCCAAGGTGCGCAGTTTTGAGTTAACGCAATTCTTGGGTCATGGGGGATTCGGGTCTTATTTGTATAGATTCAGGCTCGATAAATCTGAAAATTCTCTGAAGAGGGAGGTGGAAGAGACCCCCTCAACATGTTTTCTTTTTGTGTCTGCGATTCACTGTAGAGCGTATAGAGATGCTCGGCAACCTGTGACGTGAGCATATGTTTCGCCCTGAAGATATCCTATGAGTCCTATTATAAGGCGAGGCACAGTGGAAGACTGTGGAAAGATTCGTGAGAATGGTCATGAGGAAGCTCCAATTATATGAGGAGTCCAGCAGAGGAGAATGGCGCGGGGGCAGACTGGTGCTTGGATGAGTGCCTAGCGGGCAGGGGGCCCGCTAGGGACTCATACCCACACGTACCCCCTGTACGTGTGGGTATGCCTGGGTGCGATGAGGCCGTAGACACATACTATATAGTATGTGTCTACGGCCATAGTATGTGTCTATATATATATATATATATATATATATAAATAGACTGGACTGTAATTAAATTGTGCATGCAGTAGTCCGATACCGCTAAAGATGTAGATGGTGTTTTTATATGATGAAACATATCTATCTGTTCTTTTTGGAGGAAAAAACTTTCTAATCACTTCATTATATTTAAAAGATTTATTCGTTTTTATGGTGGCAACATCGTCAAGTGTGCACCAGTATGATTTAACATACCTTTTGAAGTTTGGATATCAGATGTATGAACTTTTTGTAGATCTTGATTTTTAAAAACTAATAACTGTAAAAGACCTGGTGTAGCTAAATAGATTATATCAACTAAATAAATATTAAATATCTGCTCGCGACAAAATCATCCATAAAAATGGGTGTAATTTATTTAAAATTTAAAGTTGAAGCGGAAGAGAATTTTAAGCCTAATACAGTCGCATATTGTTTATTAATTTACAATAATATAGTTAGTTTATATACTCTCTCCCTTGATGAGCACTGTGATAAAGCAACAGTAATAGGTTAAAGGTGGCAGATAATTTAATAATTTTTTTTTTTTTCAATTTTTAATGATATAAAGCTAATGATTGATATTAAATAGAGATCAATATCTATCAATAGAGATATTATAATATCTATCTAAACCAATACTAACAAATAATTATTATTTGATTTAAAGAATAATTGACAGCTGACATCATGTTATAAGAGACAGGATTCCCCATGACGTCATCAACAGTCTATAGTAAATGTTCATTAAATAACAAACTATAACGAATAAGATAGGACCTCATGTAGCATCTAAAGCATATGTTTTACTATGAATTTTTCACTAAATTAAGTATTTCAAAATGTAAATTTACGTGATCACACATTCATCATTGAAAATAGCTGTTCATTAATGTAGTCGTGAAACACACGTGAGGTTTAAACTTCAGTAGCTTTGTTGGTTCTTTGTTCTAATTTTGGACTCATCTCAAACCCATGTATCCTATGTATTTTGAAGTAAATGTACTCTTTCAGTGTGAAAATTTAACTACAAAGAGGGGGTAATCTTGGAAAACATAGCGTGAGTGAGGTTCTGCCTCAACTTGGACTAAAGGGGTTAAAGTCAAAGTGAAGATTAAACCTCATGTTTTCATACTAGTATTCTGTCTGTCTGTCTGTCTGTCTCTCTCTCTCTCTCTCTCTCTCGCTCTCTCAATCTCTCTGTGTGTGTCTGCGCGCGCGCACTATAATAGTAATAAATTTTAATAAGTAATATAAAATATATACTAAGATAATTTTAGTATTTCATAAGGACATAAATAAGGAAATGTCTAACACTTAGTTTATAAGATACTTCTATTATGAGGAAATACTGTGTTCCCACTGGGATCTACCTTGAGTAATTAAAGATCAGTAGGCAGAGTTTGTTAAATTACACACTTTAGAAATTTTTTTTTTGATAACAACTTAGTAACTGTTGCTTTAAAAAATATAATCGTTTATCAACTCAATTTGTGGGTTACAATATACTGTTCCATAGGCAATATGAACAAAAAACCAAGTGATCTTTGATTAAACACAAATTTTTATCCGAACACAAAGGCAAAAGGTAAAAAAAAAAAACAACACAAGAAAGAATAAACGTAAATACTATTTCTTTATATTTATTTAAAAATAATCAAATGTACAAAAATACATAAAATACATTAAGAAATTTATATCACACAATAATTATCTTACATTAAAAAAACTTACCATTAAAAGAAAATACATAGTAAAAAAAGTATATGCATAACTTACAGAAAAAATACATTTGATTACAAAAATAATACAGCCTATTTTAAAAATAAAATAGTAAATACACAAATATCAAACATCAACAAATGACTAAAACATTTTTAATATGGCAACAACACATATTTAATAAAGTAATAAAAAAAAAACAAAAAACTGGTGTTTATAAAATAGAATCTTTTTTCAAAGATAAAAAAGACTTCATCTAGGTTACAAGATTACTTAAACATTTTTATATCAAATCAAATTTTATGAATGAATTCGTAAAATAGGAAATGTTTTCAGCAAAATTCATAACGGGTAATAGTAATAACATTTATACAATATAATACAAAAAAAAATTTTAAATATTTACTTAGTCTTAACTTGATCCATTGTAATAACTATTTTTTTATTAAATAATACAAAAATTAATTTTCACTTTAATCTGTATTTTTGTAGTTTGTAATATAATTACGAGTCTATTAAAATTAAAATAAACATGATATGTATATATACTATTAATTGGTATAACTCACAAACATCACCGAAATCTCTGCCACCTAGAAAAAAATATTTAACATTTTATTATAGTATAGCTTCAACAAGAAAATATTTTATATTTTATTCCGGGTGGACAAAAATTTATTGTGAGTGCAAAATTAAATATAATGCTTAATAATTAAAATAGAAAACAATAAAAATATTAACATACAATCCTGTGATAAATGTTAGTAAACCTGATGATTAATGGTACAAGCTAGTACTCATTTTGAATTTTAATGGTTTTTTTTTATAGGACATATCTACTAAACTGATAAACAGAAATTCATATCATACATTTTGTGACACACACATTATTTTCTGAAGTAAAAATCTAAATATTATAACTTAAGAATTAATTACCTACAGATGTAATGTTTCTTATTCATTATATATATTTAGAGACTACTTTTAAACTTTGTAGCCATATTATAACAATATTAAATACTAGAAATAGGACATATTAATAGTACATAATGACATATTAATACTAGAAAGCCACAAAGTAAAGATAATGTAAAAAAAATCTATTTTCACTAAAACGTAAAAATATTTATATTACAAACTATGTAAATATAATATGGTATGTATCAGTTACGTTTAAATTATATTTGCTATTAATAACTACTACTAACATTTTTCACAAACCAAAATTATATTTTAGAGTTTGAAGGACATGGTTTTATAAATTTCCTTCAAATAATTCAGAAAACTCTCTTTTGTAATAATTGCAAGTTAAAATTCCAAAAGTTCGAATCTCCACTGTTCCAAAATAATTTTCTGAAAAACTTTACTTGTAAAAAATTACTGTACAAGTTATAATTGTAAAATATAAAATTCATGTACATTAAAATAACATGGCAAAATTTATGGCATAGATTAATTTATCATACAAGTAGCATACGAGGTCTGTAAATAAAATAATGAGACTAGTTTTTTTTTGGCAGTCAAAGTGGCAACACTGTAAAGTTACTAATAAACTTATGGTTATATGAACAGCTGATTTATATTACGTATTAATATTTTTAGTCTATTATTGCCATCTTAGACGTAAACAAAATTTTTGTGTAACGAGTTTTTGTTGTGCATTACAAAAATGAGTGATACTAATTATGAGCAACATTGTGTAATCAAGTTTTGTGTTAAACTCTGTGAGAATGCTACTGAAACTCTTTCACAACTGAAAAGGGCGTATGGAGATGACGCTCTGCCATGAGCCCAAGTTTTTAGGGGGTTTAAAGCATTTTCAGATGGCCAGGAATCAGTTGAAGATGATCCATGCTCTGAAAAACCATTAATGTCAAAAAGTGATGACAATGTTGAGCGAATCAGAGAATTGATACGGTACGACCGGCAATTAGCTGTCAGAATGATTACAGAACAATTTAATTTACCACAGTACATTAAATTTTGATAAATGAATTGGACATGAAAAAAGTTTGTGCAAAATTGGTCCCACAAAACCTCACTGCTGAACAGAAAAACAACAGGGTGGAAATATGCTGCGACCTTCCAGGGCAAATTGAAACTGATCCTGATTTTCTAAAAAAAAATGTTATTACTGATGACAAATCTCATATATTTGAGTACGACCCAGAAACAAAATGTCAAAGCAAGGAGTGGCACACTTCAAACTCACTACATCCCAAAAAAGCAAAAATGAGCAAATAAAAAATCAGAACCATGCTAATTTGTTTCTTCTTTAGTAATGGCATTGTCCATAAGTAGTTTTTGCCTACAGGACAGACTGTAAATGGATATGTTTACCTAGAAATTCTTGAAAGACTGTGGAAAAGAGTTGCCATCAAAGGATCTGCATTTAATGCACCTTGTCATGTTGCACTCTCAGTTAATGAGTTTTTGGCAAAGAAAAACATTCCTGTAATTCCTCAACCACCTTATTCACCTGACTTGAGTCCCTGCCACTTTTTCCTGTAACCGACTTTAAAAAAAACACCTCAAAGGATGGCATTTTGGAACAGTAGAAAACATTAAAAATAATGTAACCAACCATCTGAAGGATATTCCGGTTTCTGAGTTTCAACACTGCTATGAAGAGTGGGAATACCGTTTGAAGTGTTGTGTGGCTTCCCAAGGGAACTATTTCGAAGGTGATAAAGAGTCCATGTATAATTGAACTGTAAATAATAAGTTTTCCTGAACCAGTCTCATTACTTTATTAACAAATTTCGTATTACATAAAAATAAATGTTTTAAGTTGTGAATGAAGTCAGTAACAATAAAGAATTAAATTACAAAGAAATTTAAGAATGAATACGTGGAAAGAAATAAGTAATGATAAGTGGAAAGACAAAAAAATAATTTTGAGTTATAAGACAACAAAATTATTAACAATGATAAAAAATGGTGAGCTTGAAACTGGGAATGTTAATAAGGAGAACATCCAGATGTCAAAATACAATGATTAAATTCTGATTTTCAATATGTTTACTATCTGTACCACTGAAAATAAAATGTGATATAAAATTCTGGCAAAGAATTCAAATCACTGTTGTGATTTGAATTCCTCCAATGAAAGTCAGCTTGAACAATTTATATTAAATTATATCTCACAAATAACAATACACAAATCCAGGGATGGGTTTATATAATGTTTTTTTTGTTTTTTTAGGAAATCTGAGCTTGTATTTTGCCTGATCTTTATTTCGAGAGGAAAACTAAGTTTTCAATAAATATTGTTGAACAATAATGTACTGCTTTCATCCTCAGTAAAAAATCCACAATTATCTGAATGGTTGTGAACAGGATGGTGTCTGCTACCTGGACAGACTTTTATACAGGGCTGTTTTCTTGGTATTGCAGTTCCTCTCTTTTTAGATTATACTTTCTCATTATCCATCCCTTTTCCTAATCCATGATCCATTCTTCCCAATAAGGGTCCTGTGGGTGTAGATAAGATACTAAGTCCATGCTGAGGTTGTAAAGACTTGTAGAGCCACTGTGATCTGACGAGAGATGACTGTTTTCTGACCAGTGGCTGAACAATACATCTAATGGCTGAAGTGCCTGATGGGTAAATCCAGGACTCCTAATCCCTCCTAAAATACAAATACAGATCTGATAGAGGGCTGTAGAGAAGTAGCTCAATAAATTGAAACAAAACTTAAATCTCTGATATTTTAATAAGAATTAAACTAATAAATAGATTAGATATAGACAAACTTTACATAGGTACAAAATGTTTTTATAAATGATATTATTTATGACAAAATTACTTCATTAGATGAACATTTTATTTCAATTGTCACCCTGAACCTATACCAGGATTGAAATTCATCAGCATGGCAAGGTCATTTACACAATACTACTTTCTTTCTGATCTCTTTCATCATATCAATAATTTCTCCTCTACTGTTGTCTTTTTTTACATCCTGAAATGATTACTTTTAATACCTGCTTGTTTTGTTTCACAATTCCTGTTTCAAAAATACAACCCACTCACAACATCTAATTTAAATTCAACAAAATTTCACAATTTTCTTCACATCTGTGTTCGTTTCTTGATTTTTAACTTAAGTACTTCATAAGTTACTTCCTAATTTATAATATAATTATTCTACTTATAAAAAAAAAATTACTTGGAATTATATCTTATGTTGTAGAATGTAATATTATTTTTATACCAGGTGATATTTAAGTATGGAAACATCTTTATACTGCATACCTGAAAGTTAATTGGAGATAGAAAGAAAAGGGGTTCTACACAATTAAAAAAAACTGCATTGTGGTGGGTTTTTAATTTTTATCTGCCACATTGAATCAAATTTAATTCTTTTAAATAGCACGGTGGATGGACACATGATTTCAATTTAAAATTTTACAAGAAAAACAATGTTTTTCTGTTAATGCCTTCATTATCAAATTAAAAGCATTCAAATCTCCAATGACAGAAAAATCGTGTTAACTATAAAACAAGGTAAAATAGCATTTTACATTTATAATACATACAATAACAAAGTTTAAACAGTGCTATAATATTGATGATAATAATAAACAATTACTAATAATTCACAACACAACAAATTAAACAACTATATCAACTGATATTATTTTCTAAATAAAAATTAACTTCCAGTGATAATAGCAGCTGACATTTGTTACTTATCATAAATGAAACAAATCAGCAGGAAATACTTTTTACTTAAAAAATATATTACATATTTAGTTGAGTAAATCAGCTGTTAATTTATAACAAAATGGTTTGTATTACATTGAAATAATGCGACTTATTAACTCCTCACTTCACCTTTTTACTTACACAAACATACTTGCTTGTGATGTAAAATTTGATAGAACTAGTAAAAATTAAGTTGTAGGCCTACCTACGGTTCAAATTTGATGTTTGGTGAAAGTTTTATTATTAGTTTCCTTGTTCATTTATTTACGTTTATTAAATATTAAACAAATAACAATGACTTCTTTAGGTGAAACCAAACGAATAACTCTATTGATGATGTACAGGTATAATGACAGAGTTCAGCCTTTACAAGAGGTAGGTGATTGATTTAATAATAGATTTCCAAACAGAGAACAAATAAGTAAATCGACTGTGATCAAGACAGTACAGTGATTTGAAGAAACCGGTACTGTAAAAAATTGTCCTTGCAACAGAAGACAAAGAACCATCACAACTGATGCAAAGTCATTAGATGAATGCAGACCTTTGTGAATTCTCATTCATCGATTGGGGAAGCTGTTGTCCAACATGATATCAGTTATTTTTCAGTTCAAAAAAATTCTTAATACAAATAAATATCACCCTTATAAGCTACTTGGAATTATGAATTATACTCATTGCAACTTTGAATGCTTATAAGTATATAACAAAGGCATTAACAGAAAAATGAATTTCACCATCATTTTTCTAGTAAAATTTTAAATCAAAAACATGTTTCATATAGCTTCTATTTAAAAAAAAATTAAGTTTGATTTAATACAGCAGATAAAAATTAAAAAACCCACCATAATGCAGACTGTATGAAACAATATGAACCCTCCAAATACCTCTCAGCCTCCTTCTTTTTGCCTCCAAATATCTCTCAGTTATGCAGTATAAAGCTGTTTCCATACTTAAATATCTCCCGGTATGCGTATCTTTAAAATTAACATATTTTATCAGTTCTAGTTATTGATAAAAACCTGTTTCACATACTGTAAATCTGGTATGACAAATATTTTATTACATGTGATTTACACAATCAATATACATATGATAATGAAAATTAAAATATTGAATGCAGTAGCTAGTTTAATATCTCCAGGTCACCTGAAAAATAATAATTTTGTTTACAGTACTGATATCATTTATTCACACATATGTTGTTACATAGTTTCATCATTATTCATGCTCAATTTTAAATATCTGATGCAATAAATTATAATTAACATTAACTTTTATTCAATACATATAATAAATATTAACTTTTTATCAACTGAATCTAAAAATTAAAATTATTAGGCATATAATTTGTAAAACACATTAATAAAACGTGTATTAATATTTTATCAAATATTATGTACCACTAAAACTGCAATACTAATTTATTTCAGTTGTGTTACAACATTTAATGGGTCAGGTGTATCTACACCTTATGAACATATGTTAATTACCTATATTGTACACATTTATTATGTTACCCTTTATTCAGTTCAGTCACACCTAGTTTTTTGGTTGGTTTTTAATAGTTCTGTTGTAATTATTTTTCTTTATCAAAAAGTTAAACAAATGAAACTCTACAGCAATTAATGATTTACATACAGAAAATGACAAAAGGAGTATAAACAGATCAATCAAGGTTGACTTCTAAAAATGTGATCAAGGCTATAATTCGAACATTATACGTAATTTTCAAAAATGTGTAAAAGTTAAATATTTTAGGTAGAAAGTTGTAAATAGAACAATATACAAATCTTAGAAAGATTAGAAATTCTTGTAGCAAAGAATATTTTTATTATTTCATTTATGTTTAATTATTAAATTAAAAATAAGCTGTTACATTTTTATAAACATATTTTTTTTAAATAATACATTTTATTCTATAAATTTCATAATTTGTGTTTTAACAACCTTTTTATTTTACACATAATAATAAATATATTCAGAATTTAATGAATTTAATTTATTAATTTAATCAGAATTTAATGACTGATTATTCCAATCATATAAAAAACACACACACACACACACACACACATACAGACAGACAGACAGAGAGAGAGAGTGTGATGGGGGGATAATTTTTAAGTAAATTATTTTTAACTCTTTACCCATGATGTAATGGAGACGGTACATGCATTTGGGGTAAGAGGTTGTGTGTGTGTGTGTATGTCTGTTACCATTTTTGCCAAAAACTACTGGACAGATTTCAATGTGGTTTTTTGCAATACATAGTTATAGGCTATCAAGGGGCACTGAAGTAGATGTGTTTCTCTAAAACAGTCGGGTCAATTTTAATGCATTTTTTTTTTTAATGATATATCTAAAAAAAAACTGGTACTTACGTATTAACGTCACTGCAGCTACAGCTTTATTTAAAAACAAAGTAGTCAATCGGATTTCGGTGGAAAATGTGCCGATATAGAGTTTAACATAGATTCAAAACAGTCTCTTTATTAATTTTAATATATTTATTTTATAAATATAGTTTAACCAAACTTAACCTACGCTCGCTTCGCTCGCTAACCTTGACTAATTAACACCGTAATTTTTTGAGTATTTATTTAATAAATTCAGTAATTATTGCAATTATTTATTATTTAATAATTACTGAATTTATTAAATAAATACTCAAATAATTACGGTGTTAATTAGTCAAGGTTAGCGAGCATAGCGAGCATAGGTTAAGTTTGGTTAAATTATATTTATAAAATAAATAAATATAAATAACCATTTTTTAAAATTAATAAAGAGACTCAATAGAATAAATACTTAATTTTAAATAAAGCTGTAGCTGCGGTGGCGTTAATACGTAAGTACCAAAAAACGTCTCAGTTATGTCAAGAAACACAGGTAAATGGTTTGTTGACTGATCGAGTAGTTTTTTGCCCATGATGGAACGGAAACAGTGTATGCATTTGGGGTAAGAGGTTTTGTATATGTGTGTGTTACCATTTTCTTCAAAAACTACTGGACCAGTTTTTATGCGGTTTATGCATTACATAGGTATCACCTCAGAGCAGGTTTTTAGATTAGTTTTACGGTTATAAGCCAACAGGGGGTGCTGCAATAGAAGTGTTTCTCTAAAACAGGTCAATTTTGATGCGGTTTTCTGCATTACATAGGTATCACCACAGAGCAGGTTCTTAGATTAGTTTTATGGTTACAAGCTACCAGGGGGCGCTGTAATAGATATGTTTCTTCAAAAACTGCTTCGTGGGTTTTTAACATTTTTAATTTTATCACTAAAATAATTTTAATTCTATCAAGACAAAATTTTATCACTTGTTCTTTTTAGTTTAACCTAACTTGACGTGTTAGTGAAATCTGCTAATGAGATATTTTTCATTGTTCTACCCTTGCTTATTTGGGCTTTTTGGGGCAAAATGGTAACAAATTATTTCTGGTTTTTTTTTAATATTTTGTTAAGAAAATATCTATTTCAATTAGGAATGATTATTTTTGAAAAAATATAAGGTGAGAAATAAAAAAAAATAAAATTAAAAATTTTAAAAACCACAACTAAACAACTGTGATATTATTTTTAAGACAATAAAATTTAAGATTTTGATTAACCATCGTGCATAACTGTGATGATAAATAACGCTTATCTATGCAATCTACAGGTGACACATGACGGTCAATCAAAATCTTAAATTTTATTGTCTTAAAAACAATATCACAATGTCACAGAGGATTATAAGGTAAAAATACTGTTATTTAATTATTTCATGTTTTTAAGGTAGTCGTATCTTTTTTAAAATTTTTAAATTTTATTTTTCATGTTTTTAAGGTTTTATTTTTAAAAATACGTTTAATTAATTAGAAAAGTATCTAAAATCTACCTGATGTAATGATCTACATGATGTAATCAAAATCTTATCATCCTATGCCTATACATTAAGTTTTTTATGCAAAAATATTTAAAAACACGGTTTTTTAAGTATATGTTTGAAGACATGAATACACAAAAACTATTAATGAAAATAATTACATTGTGTTCAAGAATGCTAAGCATTTATTAATTGATTAAAAAAGAGAAGAAAAAGATTCATTTCTTTTTACCATTTTGCAAACGAGGTTCCATATTTGGGAATTCACAGTGGTTAGATTATGTACAGTGAAACACTGAGAATTTTTCTTCCTTTGCACAAAGAAATATAAACAGTGTGAACACACAAAAAAAGGGTTGTTGCCTATGTAGTACTATAATAGACACTAAAATTAAAGAAAAGAATCAAACTTTGGTAGAGAAAAATATAAATACTTGATTAACTTTTCATTGGATACCTAGTATAAGAGCAACATAGGATGCAAGCAGAGAAAATAGATGCAATGCCAATAAATGATGCGATGGAAAGAACACATAACTGGATCCATGTTATACCAGCACGACTGACGACTGGAGCACATCTCTGTAAAAAAAAAAGAAAAGAAAACAATATATAATTATTCTACAACATGGCATTAAACATTTTAATAAAAAGCAAGTATACTGCAGAATTGGGGTATGCATATCCACTGTTAGGTGGATATGCTAAGAGTATTGACTATTATTCTAATTACATTATTAGTAGAATAATATCTGAAGTGTTTTATGTGTTTATAATTATATTACTTATAAATTTGTCTCTTTTTTGTTTCTTATGGGCGATATCATCATCCAGAAATTATTATGTCAAATCGTATTAGAAGATGAGCTGAATTTGCCCAGAATTTACATGTAAAAATAACTTTCTAAAAATTCAAATATTTCATCAACATACTGACTGACCACTGTGCCAAATAACAAAAACAACCAACAAACACAGTAACAGAACTTGAAAAACTAATACCAAAAGTTAACTTTCGCGGTATCCTGCACCATCAGTCGGTACAAAATTATAAAAATACATCAATAAAAACAAAAATTAATGAATAAAAGTCAAATATTATAAAACATAAACTTCAAACCAGAACAACAGAAGACTTGAACAACATAAATCAATGCCAACTGGAATGATAATAAATTTAAAACATCATGCAACTATGTACGTAAACAATGTTGCCCACTGTTACAATCCACTACGTCCTTAATAAAATCATCATCTTCAAAAACGATCTGATGAATCATTTCATACTTTTGTTTAAGTTTATAAATATAATACTTTTCAAGTGTACCCATTCTTCTACTGCTGTTTCAAATTTCCAAAATTTCTAAATTATTTTTACAATCAGTAACACTATGCCCTCACAACAACAAATAGTCGGCCATATTAGATACACCTTTCTTTCCATTTCTGTAAGCATTGTAATGTTACATAAACCTCATTTTGTAAAAGTGTTAGTTTTACCAATATAAATTTTATTGCATTCATTACATTTAATTTTATACATTCCACTTAAATCCTCTCCATTACTTTATTACTATTATTATTATTACTTAAATATTTTATATGGTTGTTTAGTTTGTAAGCTTTTTTACATTTATCTTTATCATAAATATCAGTAATTTTGTCTATTATTTTATTTGTATAACTGTATTTTAAGAAAAAACTATTACTAATCTCTGTGCTATTTTCTTGTTGCAGTTGTGTAAAACTATCACGGTACTTAATTCTCTGCTTTCAATATATTTTATCTATACCTCCAACATCAAAACCATTAAATACTGCTATTTGTTTTATTACATACATTTCTTTTTTAAGTTTATCATTGTTCCTTGTATAATGTAAAGCCCTAAGCTCTCTAAACATCAGATTTTTACATATATTTTTTTGTGACCATGGGTGATTTTCTGTTCTTTTCTATTTCACACGTAAACTTTAAATTATCATTATAGTTATTAAGTTTTCATAATGAACAAATGTTCATTATTTATAACTGAATTATATATAACCAAAATATCATGTACATATCTCATCCATAATAGCACTTAATATGTCATGAATTAAATAATTGCAGAAATAGGTGAACCCATAGGTAAACCTTTTATCAGTGTATAACAGTTGTTCTCACATATATAGGATAGAGAAGAAGGATTAAAGCCATGATTGACTCAAGTTTCACGTGCTCTCCTTAAGGGGAATAATCGGAAATAATAATAGTAATAATAATAATAATAAATATATATAAAGTAAAAAATATCACTTATTTGAAATAATAATAATTTAATTTATATAACAATGAAAACAATTTTGGGGGTCGTATAAATTTTGTTAAATATTTTATTTCTACTTATTCACTTGTAATTATTTTTATTTTTGAAGCAATGTTAGGATAAAATTAAATATTGTCAAAGTAAACATCAGTTCTGATTTCTTTTGTTTGATTTTGGGTTCAACAAATGTCTTTACTTGCTTTATTTGGTCTTTGGTTTTGCACTTTGGTAAATGAATTATAATTTAATAATTTTCTGTTTACAAAATATACAATTAATTATTATAATATTATTAATTTAACCATTTATAATTGGATCTTGGCTAACATGCAATAATATTTACAGTTAATGAAATAAATAAATTATAATACAGAGTTAGATTTGTTTTAATTCTTATTCACATCAAGAAAAAAATAGTTTAATTAATCTCCAAAAATAACCATTTTTGATCAAAATAATTATTGCTCAGAAAATGCCAAATAATGGCAGAAACTGCTTATCCTAAATGAACATGGGCTACAAAAAAACAATTACTAACTGGATACTAAATATGGTAAATATTTAGAATTGTTTTTCATTTCACAAAATGAGTAAATGTTGATCTGTATTAAAAAGTATGGATTTTTTTGTATTTTGGAAAAAATTGTTTACAATGGAATTAAATTGTTTACAATAGTAGAATTGTGGTCACTTGGAAGTAAAAAGGTTTACCTAGTAAACAGTCTAATCCTAGATAGTAGGCACTTCAATTCTAATCTGATAAGGCTAGATTTTTACCATTATTATGAAGCAAGTTATTTAAAAACTGAAAAATATAATATAAAAACTGTATAAAATGTTTCACTAGTTAAAAGAAAAAAGTTATATTAATAATCACAGAGAAAAAAATGCTTACAAAATGTATATGGCTGATTGAAAATACACATATGCACATCTTTAGAAAGACAGACAAACAAACCTAGTTCGATTAGAAACAAAACACATAAACTGGATCGGAAAAGTGATATGATTTTAAACAGAACAATTTTCATTAGTGTTTCAACAACATAATGTAAATGAAAATAAATAGAAAACTAATCAATAACAGAAACAAATGAATAAAAAATAGATTTAAAAAATTAAAAATCACATACTTTTTGCTTTTTTCTAAAAATGATTAATTATTAAAATGGTTCCTAGAAAAACATTTTTTTTAAAGCAGTTGCTCAATGTGGCCACCATTCTATTCAGTGCATAGTTCAGTTTGGCGAATTCATGCTAGCTGGGCATGCCTAATAGCATCATTATTATTCTTAACAGTAGCTCCAGCTTCTATTATATGATATCTAAATTCTTCTTGCGTGCCAATACAAGCAGAATGTACTAACGACTTCATCCAACCCCAAAGGAAAAAGTCCACTGTCGTGAGATTGGGAGATTAAGGTAGCCATTTAATAAGCAATCTAATGGGAATTTTCTTCTCCCCAAGTGTGTGTTTCAATAATTTACAATGGCATTCTTGTAAAACAGGATTCATCAGTAATT
Organism: Lycorma delicatula; assembly: GCF_047948215.1. Taxonomy (NCBI): domain Eukaryota; kingdom Metazoa; phylum Arthropoda; class Insecta; order Hemiptera; family Fulgoridae; genus Lycorma; species Lycorma delicatula. The sequence continues at coordinate 9,349,976 of NC_134461.1, forward strand.
ATAATATTACTTAGAAAATCAGGAAGATATTCACATTTTTTAATTAACCATCGACAGAATTTCATCCGTTTATCAAAATCAGATAGCAATAGTTCTGATTTATGATGTTTAGTTCATGTTGTATGAAATAGGTATAGTTGTTGCTCCCATTACGTTCACCACACACTTGATTAAGAGCATGGAAGCGATGTAACAACCTTTTGGTGCTTGAGATGGGAACTAATTGTAATTCATTAAATACTGCTTCTTCAGCATTGGCATTTCTCACAAAATTTTCACGACCAGCATCAAATCGTTGTGATTTAAGCATACCTGTTTCTCAAACTTGCTTCTCAAATACCTCAACTGTTTTACAATCCAGTACTCTTCAATTTGGATAATTTTCCTGGTATTCACACACACACACACACATATATATACTCTCTCTCTCTCTCATGTGCACACACACACACACACACACACACAGCAGCCAATCAATTTTTATTTACTTTACCATTGATTAATAACATGTTTGTCAACTATCCAAATGAAAAAATATTTATGGTATCACCCACAGTGAATGACTGACCAAACAATAACAGTACAAACACTGCTCAAATGAATATTCAAATGTTAGACACTAAATTTAACTGCTGATCAGCTGTTACTGACAACCTATTAAAAAATAAAAATTTTTAATGTGTTTTAAAAGGATGTGTTTCAAATTTATTATTATAAGTTTTAGTATTTGTGTGTAAATTGTTCTGTTTAAAATCATATCACTTTTCTGATCCAGTTTGTATATTTTGTTTCTAATTAAAGTTGAAAGTGTAAAGTCTTTTACCCAACCAAAGACATAGAAGAGCTCAGTGATCAGAATTTCCGCAAAAAAATACAAGAATCTACTCAGAAAACAGAACACATCCCCAATAAAACCTGCCCCAGATTTTTCATAGCATAAAGTAAGGCAACCATCAGTGTACATTTTCTACAATATTTATAGGGAGTATTAATTTGTTAAAATAATGTCTGTAGAAATATAAGGTAATGATATTTGATGTTTTATTTATAAAAATTGTCTGACAGAAGTAGTTGAATATATAGTAGTTAAATAAATAACATCCCTGCTGGTGTAGATTCCTAAACTGTCTCGGAGTAATATTGTTTCAATGAAAAGATTTTATATTTAAATGAGCTTGTACAGTCTGACAAAGAGCTTTTAAACAGATTAGCGGTTTGCAAGTTTTAAGTTTTTAATCCAATAATCTAACTCAAGGGACAAAACTCTACTCTGATGTTTACAATGTCATATAATAATGGGTGAACAGTTTTATCAGGAAGTTCAGCAGATATGCAAGATCAATTTCGTCAGATCATATTTTAGTTACTAACATACCAATATGTGATAATGAGGTAAGCCTCATTTTTGCCATTTGACACTTAGTGCATAGCAGCTGACTGAACCAAATATTTCTTTTTTGTTAATAAGGTCTAGGACGTTTTTCATTTTCAAATGGAAAACTCTGAATATAATGTGTCTAGATTTTAGACCAATGAATAGGTCGTTTTTTATTTCTGGCCATTAAGGATTGTACGTAAAAGTTATAAATAAATCTAGATACCCATATTAACACAAGTATGTCATAGCATCTTGAGATTTTTCATGCATATACCGTGGTGAAGCAGTGAAAGACGAGGAAGTATATGACACTTTGACCCATGTTGTTAGCATTAATGGTGTCTTCTTGCACAGTATCTCAAAGATGAATCTAATCATCAATATGTAATTTTTTTTTGGTTATTATGAACAAAAGCTAATATTTCAGCGATATTTTGGCCATTATGTTAACACAATATTGATTAAATACGTTTCAGTAATAATGTAAAAAATTATAAATGTTATCTTGAACCATAAGTCAATAAGTATAAAATTGCATACAGGAAACTTTTATTTTGTTAATTATTAACAAAAGTTAGATAATAACCATCTTCACCCTTCAAAAACATAAGGGAATATTGTAAAGGATTATAACAGCAATGAAGCTCCGACACACGTTGCATTTGACCTTAATGACAATTTAAGATATCTCTAGGTCCTTTATCTTCATCGGCCAGCAAGCAGCAACTTCAGTAGTAGTTGGAGCATTATAGCGATCCCTATGCTGATTAACAAATACATGATCAGCATGAATTATAAATTAAAAATTTTTCCACATTACCCAAAGGTGTGTTGTCAATATTGCATTTAAACTCTCTGATCAAATTATTATAATCCAGCAAAACTTGCTGGAGTGCTGGTATTAGTTCCTTGGTTTGGAACAATATTTGTACGAAGAGAAGTTTTATTGAGAAATTTTATAGAGTAAATTTGTAAAAATTGGTGGCCAATATCAGGTGCTGGCAATAAACTTCCTATGCGATGGTAAACTTAACCTTGAATTTTAAATGTAGGCATAAAATTCTATTCTATTCTATATATTCTATTATATATATATATTTATATATAATGTAATATTATATTAAAATCATAATTTTTCCTTGCATTTAAATATATTAATAAGAAAAAAGCAACATAATACAATACATACCTGTCCTCTAAGCCATCCACATATTCCTTCTTCCTCTTTCTTGAGTCCTGAACTGAGATCTTATTTCTTATCTTTCGACGAATCCTCTTTAATTCCCTTTCTTCTTGTTTTGTTAATGGATAATGAGATGGAAGAGAAACGCCTTCTTTATCCATTAATCTTTTCTCTTCACCTATAAAAACCAAAATTATTGTTAAGCATCAAATATTAATAACATTTACAATTAATTAACAAGAGAAAGAAAAATCATGTAATGTACAAAATTAAAACACTTCTACAGTTTCAAATATCTGACAATTTTTTAATGCAAACATGTCAGATTAGTACTTAAAAAAATAATAAAATAAACATGATTCTCTCAAGTTTGATATTAAATCTTCTAAAAGTTAATTATTGGAATTATTGAAACACTTACTGAAACACAAGAATTACTCAAATAAATACTTAAATGAAAACAACATTATAGTACAATTCAGGCTAAATAAAATAATGATGGAGAAAAGGTTTCAAACAGCTGAAATCTGGAATAATCCATGTTTATTTGTTGTTAGTGAATAAAACCTATTACAATGTTTACTACTACGTCTGCAGTTCTAAGGTAATTTGGATCCTCTACAGTTTAGGTTTCTGCAAATCAGCATTCTCAGATATTCCTTGTTCTTTTAACTGTGGACGGTTAGGAAAGTTATGAATGCTTCTGTTACTACAACAGAATTCAGAGTTTAAATTTTTATAATAATAATATCTGGGATTTAATGGTCAGTCTTTTGTACAAAATTTTAATTTTAGTGAAGAAAGTTAATGCCTTTTCATCAGGAAGTGATTTTTATTATTCTATTTATTTATTTTTATTCATGTAAGGTTTTGGTTGGCTATGTTATATTTAACCCATTACTAATGTTGAGTAAACGAACATTTTCATACATGTTTTTTTTAATTTCTAGGTACTTTTTCATTTCTCCCTCTCAAAAGTTTGTAAGTTTTTCACCTGGAAATAACTCAAAATAACAGGAAATATTGATATTAACCTTGAATAATTAAGAGTAATGTTTTGAGTACTTAATAATTAATGTTTTGAGTAATTATTGCTATTATTTATTATTTCAGTAATCAAAACATTACTGTTAATTAGTCAAGGTTAGTGAGCAAAGGTTAATTTTGGTTAGATTATATTTATAATTTATATGTAAAATTATAAGCAACAATGTTTATGCATACAATGCCAAGTCTGCAAAAGAAAATCAGGTGTGAAGTGATTTCCTGTTCGCTCTTTTTTTGCACATGTACATCAGCAAGTGTGCCAAGCCCACTAAAATGCAGATGTTCTGCTCTGCAAAATTGATCTTCAATGTGTTCACTGTAGGGATTGATAATTAAAATCATTATCCACACAGATAAAGATAAGAACACATTTTTTTTTTTTACAGAATCAACAGAATCAACAAGAATGTGGTCTTATTGAAACGCAACACATTTAAAAAAATAGTCATACATTAATGTTCAGTCACAGTCACAGAGTGCCTAGTCTTAAAAATTTAATGTCAGTGCCAATTATTAATCATTATGAAAAATTGTAAAGAATGTTAATTTTTTAGATAAAATAGGTGAGAACATTTGACATAAAAACTGCTTCTTTTTAATTTGTGGGAGATGTTGCAAACAGATAATCTCAGAAAATTTTCTTTGGTATCACTTTAATCGGTTGACTGTCGGTCTTGAATTTTTTCCTTGCTGCCAAATTGAGATACTTGTGGTCATGCTATCTTGATTGTATTCTGGCTCATAATGATGGATCAAGGCCTCATATAAGTTATACTTTAAAAATTTCATTCTTTTCATCAGAAATTGAGTTGAAATTCCTCACTGCCAAATTCAGGAATTTGTTCATGCTACGTCATTTGGATTCCAGCTCATAATGATGGATCAAGGCCTCATTATAAGTAATTACACTTTAAAAAGATTCATTTCTTTTATCAGAAATTAAGGTAGCCAAAAGCATGAAGTTTGATTTCTATATGATAAACTGTTTGGAATTTATCTTGCTTATTATTGTTTACAGTTTTTTTTTTTTTATATGCGGAGCGTTATGAATAATTGAGTGAACTGTACTGATGTTTAATAATTTTTAGGATTTACTACTACTGTAATTTGGCTGCCGTCTTGTTCATTACACATTGAATAATCCATTAGTTTTTTAATTCTGTAAATCAGTTATTTATAGGTCACAATGACTCACTCGTTGATCAGAAATAATCAATTTATACTGGTTACTTGATGGTAGTTACATGCTGGTCATTGATGTAACCATTATCTTAATCAAATCTCACCCTCAGATTATCAAAAAGATAAAGTTATCAAGATTGGAAGATCATCCTTTTTCACCGTTTCTTTTCCTAACCCTTGATCCCTTCTTTATTATCAATTCTTTGAGTGCAAGTCTAATACCACTAAGCACTTCTTGATATAAGGATTTGATCAAGATTCTATCAGGTAAAGTCGGGTTATCTAATGCTCCCCCCCCAAAAAACAACCCTTTCCCATTACTCTTGATCCATTCATCCCCATTCTGTGAATTTTAGGTTGATTCTACTAAATTTATGTTCCTTTATGGTTATTATCTGCTTAATATTGTGTAGTTTGATGTAGAATAGGGTTCATTGATGGACTTACCCACTGAATAGGAAATTCAGGTCCTGTCTGATGCTGTACATAATACCTATCTAGTAAAGTCAAGCTTCAATTCATTCCTAATATATATATATATATATAATCATACACAGAACCTTTTGGCATGACGTGTCTGTTTTGTTTAAAACAAGGTTTTTTAAAAAATTCATGAACTAATTAAGAATTTTTATGTAAAATAAATAAATCATTGATAAACTTAAAATAACTTTTTTTTAAATAAGAATAATTTTTTTACCTTAAATCTATGATCATTGATTGGTACATCATTTGGAGTAATTTTAGAATCTAGTATTTTGATCAAGAAATCTTCAGGACGTGGCAATATGTAAATATTTCATCAACAGTGAGACCAGTATGTGTTTCAGCAGTTAAATCACCACCATTATTTAATAAGATATTTAGACACTCCTTGTTGCCACTGAATGCTGCTCTATGCATTGGTGTATAACCTTCCTACAAAACATTGAAAGACATATAAGATGTATAATGAAATATATTTTACAGTCTGCCAAATGTAACTGTGGACTTAAACTGAAGTGTACCTGGATCTTAATCACTAAGATACAATTTATTTGTTATTTGATATTGTCACTAATGAAACAGTTTACTTTATACTTGGTTATTTTGCATTTTCATTGTTGACTATATTTTTTATTTCTATAATTGCTGAAGCTTTTGTTTCCATTGTGACAGTGTTTTAGCTTGCTTGAAGATTGCATCTTTTTATTGAAAATATATTTTGTTGTGGTAATGAGTATACAGAATGTATGAATGAGATGTTTTATCAGAAGTTACCAGACATTGTTGTTTCATATCATAATGCTGTGTGACAATTAAAAATAAGTTCCAAGAAAGTGGATACGTCAATGATGCACTCGAGTACAGAAGACCATCTATCCTACAGAGAAAACGTTAGATGGTATTTGTAATCGCGTAGCTGAAAGTCCCAACAACTCTACCAGAAAATTGGCTCGACAAACAGAAATCTCAAGCAGTAGTACGCACAGAGCACTAAATAAACATTTAATAAAAAAGAAGACAATCTTCATGTGACGGTTTTTTCAGATGAAACATGGTTTCATTTATCAAGCCATGTCAACAATCAGATGTGGACTGTAAATAATTCTTGCCAGATCTTTGAATGACAATGATCTTTTTATTGAAAATATATTTTGTTGTGGTAATGAGTATACAGAATGTATGAATGAGATGTTTTATCAGAAGTTACCAGACATTGTTGTTTCATATCATAATGCTGTGTGACAATTAAAAATAAGTTCCAAGAAAGTGGATACGTCAATGATGCACTCGAGTACAGAAGACCATCTATCCTACAGAGAAAACGTTAGATGGTATTTGTAATCGCGTAGCTGAAAGTCCCAACAACTCTACCAGAAAATTGGCTCGACAAACAGAAATCTCAAGCAGTAGTACGCACAGAGCACTAAATAAACATTTAATAAAAAAGAAGACAATCTTCATGTGACGGTTTTTTCAGATGAAACATGGTTTCATTTATCAAGCCATGTCAACAATCAGATGTGGACTGTAAATAATTCTTGCCAGATCTTTGAATGACCATTACACAATGAAAAACTGAGGTTTGGCATGTTATATCATATAAGCAGGTAATCAAACAATTTTTTTCAGAATACAGTACTCAAAATGTTATTACAATGAAATCATTAATTCTTTATCGGTCAATTAAATGAAGAAGAAATTGCTTTATTTTACTTCCAACAAGAGAATCATGGAATTTCTAAATTAGGTCAACAAATGTTTAGGAAATGAAAACATTTTAAAAATAGTATACAGTTCACTTTATTTTAAGGTAAAAGTTACAGAAACCTTAATTGTATCTGAGCTAGATTTTGACCTAAGTTAAATTCTCTTATAATATACAGGTAACATTTTTATAATTTTTCATTTTAAAATAAAATGTATGGTTGTTTTTTAAAATACAATAAAATCATGAATATCAATATCCTAACATTTAAAATGTGATCAAAAATAGTAATGGAATTGAACTGGATCTATTACACTTATATTATTGTTATGTATGTTTATTTATTTCATAATGAGTATTAAAATATAAATGCAGTTTTGCGTGTTTAAAACAAGGTTGTTCTTAATGTTAGTGGATTTGTGATCAGCGGTCTACAAGACAGCCAGCAAATGTTGATTATATGTTACCATGGAGACCTTAAACGCTTATTTTATTTTTTATTAAAGCTGAATTCCATTTGAACGATGTCTTACTTAAGCAGTGTGAGCAGATCAGTTTATATTCTAGGAGCATTATGTTTGTTTGGTATTGTATTTTTTTTCTTTTTAATGGTCTGCTTTATTTTGCTTTTCCTAGGGCCATATTGAATCCAGATTTTTTTAAATTCATGAACTATTTTCTGACTACTTAATTATGCATGCTTTTGATGTATTTTTTTTTTTTTATAAGTAGATCAATAATGAGTACATTTATGAATGCTTTTTCATCACATATTTATTCATAAGTAATGAATACATTAATAGTATATACATTTAATAGTATATATTTAGTACCATTTATATGTTAAATATTTTATTCTAAATCAAGAAATTGTTTGACCACATTCTAAATCCATATCTGCCAAAGTTACATGTGATCATATCTAAAAAAAAAATACCAGTAAAATTATTGGAATATATGAATTAAAAACAAAAAAAAGGATTTAAATAGAGAATGTAAGATGCTGACCTTGTCAGGATAATTAATAATATTTTTACAGTCATTCATTAAGATAACACGAAGAACATCAATGTTGCCGAATTTAGCTGAAACATGCAAACATGTCTCACCGTTTTCTTCTGTAGAGCTAATACTAGCACCTTTTTAGATAAGGATGGTGATTGCTGTAACTGAACCGATTTCTACCGAATAATGCAATGGAGTACATTTTGTAATTTCATTAGTCATGTTAACATTAGCGCCTTTTGAAACTAATTGATTCACGATATTCTCATATCTGAAACAAAATAAATAACTGTGAGGTCATGATACTGCATGGTACTGAATGTATATACAGAGTATTTCTAAATTAGTTATATAAAAGTAACCTTTAATAATAAAAAAAGTAAATAACTTACAGAAATGTTTGACAGAACACTAAATACATTATATCTTCAAGTTACATTTATAAATGTTCAATATGGCTACCTTTTGTAACACGGCAGATGTCCCATCTGTAATCAGTTTCCTGCCAAATCCTATGAAGCATGTCTTGGATCTATGGTGGCGACTGTTTGTTATCTGGTACCACAGCTCGTCAACATTTCCTGGAAGCAGGGGAACAAACATTCTGCCTTTAATGTAATTCCATACAGAAAACTCTACTGGAGTTAAATCAGACGATCATAGTGGTCAGGAAATTGTTCCACCACATTCAATCAAAGTTGCCACTTTGCCTGCATAATGATAATGTGGTAGCGTAGCATCTTGCTGAAAAATGAATTCTGTGCCCATACCCTGTTGTAATTGTGGCATAAGATAATGTTCAAGCATGTCCAGGCACTGTATGCCAATTATAGTTGACGTGGCTGATGGTTCCACCAGGTGGGGAAGAACTCGATCAATGGTCTGATGAAGCACAGTTACACCTCGATAGATACATCAATACACAGAATTCACCTGTTTGGTGTACAGAAAATCCACATCAGCTGCACGAGTCTCCTTTGCACAGACAAAAAGTGGGTGTTTGGCATGCAATTGCAATGTCACATAGCGAATCTTCATGACATTCTTTCATGGCTCAATGAACACTGAGTGCTACATACAGAAAGTGCAGCAATTCGTAAAATCTATTCCTGCAGACCAGCTAGAGTACATGTAGTTTCAGCAGAACAATGCTAAGCCAATAACACTATGAATTTCATCAGTGTTTTTTTGGACAAGTGATTTCAAAGGGATTTTGGTCCCTTTTAGATTTTTGTCCCAAAGGGACATGGTCTCCTGATTTATTCCTTCCTGACTTTTTCTTGTGGGGATACCTTAAGGATGTTACATACAAAAGTCATTCTCTCACCATCCCTGAATTGCAGAGCAAAACTGAATGACATGTCGCTGCAATTCCTCAACAAACATTACAATATATGTTTAAAAGCATGCAACATTGTATTCATTTATGTGAATTACATAATGGAGGCTAATCTTAACGACTATTTTAACTTGCTCATTTTCCCAAAATTTAAATCACTTTTTGAACACTAGTATATGTATAAAGGATTGTCAATGTTGAATTTAATAATTAATTGTTTATGTTGAATTATCAGTGTTCTGTTTGTATGATGTTTTCTGTCATACTGACATCTCTGGTCAATGGTTACGGATGACTAAGTAAACCACGTATAGTATCACTTGCTCCATCAGAGTTACCTCCTGGCAATATAATGATTATCATTCCCACTACAATTATGAACAGAGTGAAGATATCATTTGTAGAGCTGAATTGATATTCAGCTCTACTGTGAATTTTTTCCCTAGTCTTACTGATGTGTCATAGTACATTTGTTTTATGAAGAAGGCATTGGATCACTCAATCCAATTTTTCCCTAGTGGACCAAGAATGTAATGCTTATTATCATTGAGAACAATTGTATTATTTTCAGAATCAATCTATATCTCATACTAGATTACGTACATGTTTCTTTTTGTTATCTAATAGGCAATTTTGAAAGATTGATTAACCCAATTTGTTGATGATTCACCTGGATCTGTTTAAAATTTAAATAATTGTATAATTATTTTTAACAATGCTGAACTTTTTTTTACCGTTGTTATACTTTGTTCTGCAACTGGGAATACAAACTGCTGAATAATAAAAAATAAATAAAATGTTTAATTTAAATTGTATAAATAATATTCCATAAAAATAATACCTTTCAATGCTTAAAATTTTGTTATTGCCAGATGTTACCTCTGCACTTGCCAATAATAAAGGGCTTAGACTATTTTCATCTGATGCATTTACATTTGCATCTTTTTCCAATAGTATTTTAACACATGCAATATGTCCACCTTTTACTGCTTCATGTAATGGTGTACGACCCCCCACTGGCACTGGCAGCTATAAAATAAAAGATACAACTATCATACAATTACTGATAGGTAGTAACTAAATTTCACTATCATAGTTTTTCCTTTTTTAATTTTAAAATTTATAAAAGATAAATAACCTAAATATTGGCATGCAGCCACACAAATATTACATTTCATTACAAAATGTTTTAATTAATTTATCGTTATTCTTTTAATGTAAGTAGATTTAATGTGTAGCACAATCTTGGAATGTGATAAAAAACATATGAATTTTTTTTTTAATAGAAACCAATATCTTAATAGCAAAGTAAAGAAAGAGTAAATATATTGTAAATAAAAAATGTCTCTTCATAAAGAGCATGCACTGATTTCTAGTAATTGTCTGTAGTAGGTGTTTAGATATGATTTAGTTTGTAGGTAGGGTTGATTAACTTAAATATGAAATCAAACCATCCGTTGTATCAATAAGCGCATAGAACAGAATTAAAACTTGTTAGAAAATTTCAGTTGACGGTAGTTTGAAACTCTTGAATCATTGGCCTCATTGGTTGAAACCTTCCTTGAAGAGTACAAATTCACATTACTCAATTCTGTGTTTAGTTGGTGAAACTATATATTAATGAAATTTATTCAGTAGGTCTCCCTTCAAAACTTTTAAGAGAGAATTTTATCGATTCGGTTTTTCTGAGTGATTCTGAAAAGGGTCTCGCTTCCGTAGGTGACTTCTGGCTGAACTACAGTTTTATAATGTTTAAGTTTTGTTTTAGTCTTTAAGTTTTTTATATATATATATTAGCTATGGTGTGGGAGGGGGGGGGTTAATGCCACTATGTATCGCATAGAATTTACAATCGATCACATGTTTGGTGTAATATACTACCATACTTTTACCCCGGCAAGGTTAGAAGTCATTAAGCTGAGGGCCTATCTCCCCACATCATTATCATAACCCCCATTTTAATTATGCTTCAACCATGATCATTATTCCTTTTTTTTTCTGAAGTTATCTACCAATTTATATAAATAAGTTTTATTATTCTATGTGCTACTTTTCTTTTTCTGTTTCTTTTATAATTACTGTTTTCATGAATTTTGAATTAAATTCAGATACGACTTTCTCTTTTATAGTTGTTATTAAAAATGAAATAAAGATTTTTATTTATTTGATGAACCAGCAAATAATAAAATATCTAGAATTAAACCTAAGGAGGTATTGAACCAAGATGGCATATTATTCAACAATTATAACAAAAAAGGTATATATAACAATGCTAACTGTTAACATTAATAATGTAAATTAAGAAATATGATTATGATATTTATAAATATAAATATAATATTTATAAACTATTTATAAACATTTATTATCAAATCTAACACTAAATTGCCATTTCGATTGTTAAACAATCATTATTTTCGTTAGACACTAAAGGAAGTGTATATATTAGAAAATAAGCCATATAAAACAAACAAAAAGGTAAAAACAAACAGATCAGTTGTTTTAACAGCTGAAAATCAGCTGTTAAATAAAGCAAACAACTGATCAATGTTTGTTTTTACCTTTTTGGTAAATCAGCTTTAACAGCTGATTTTCGGCTGTTAAACAACTGATTTGTGACGTGTTAACTACTAGACCAGCCTGGTGGGCCAAATAAAATTTGACTAAAGTGATTTTGATGAAATTTGGCACAGACTCGTGTTAATGAGCAATTTATTGGTAAAATTTTTGGGGTAAAAATTTTCTCCAGGAAGTGGGGTTTCTTTGGGGTCAATTTTCTTAAAATTTTGCAAACATAACACCACCTTGCTCAGTACATGCATACATGCTTAACTACCGTCTTTAAAAAAAAAATGTTGCCCCGCCAAATTCTTCCCTTCTTCAGAAATCAAAAAAGCTATTTTTATTTATTGCATATTTTTTAACCCAATTTTTTTTGTCTTCCTAGGTGTAGTAGTATTACCCGCCGGGTTGGTCTAATGGTGAACACTTCTTCCCAAATCAGCTGATTTGGAAGTCGAGAGTTCCAGCGTTCAAGTCCTAGTAAAGTCAATTATTTTTACACGGATTTGAATACTAGATCGTGGATACCGGTGTTCTTTGGTGGTTATGTTGAGACTGTACAAGACTACACTTCATTTGCACTCATACATATCATCCTCTGAAGTATTATCTGAACGGTAGTTACCGGGGGCTAAACAGGAAAAAAGAAAAGAAAAAGGTGTAGTAGTATTAGTTCAAATGACCCAAAAAAAAATATGTAGAGGACAATATTGGAGGTAGGGGAGCTGATCAAAGTTTAAGAATATTGATTTTTTAAAACCTTTTTTTGTTTATTTAAACTTTTAATTTACGATAAAATTTTATCATAATTTACCCCCACCCACCAAAAAAACAAATCTTAGATAATTTTTTATCGGTTGTACATTTTCAGTGGAATTTTTTTAATCTCCTCATTTATTGTAGTAAACGTAGACAAATTAACAAATTTTCTTTAGGAGGTGATTTTGTGGGTGGGGGAGCAGAAAAAAGTAAAAAAATATTGATTTTTCAAAACTTTTTTCATGTGTTATTTTTCACTAAGTAAAAATAAATAATCAATACCAGGAAAACAACTACTTTATTGTCAGTTTTTTCAACTTTTAAAATGTTTGTGTTTTTTTTTGTTTATTTTAAATAAATTAAAAATATTTATTTATATTCAGATATCAATCACAGTATCTCAATAAATATTCAGTACTACCTCCTACTGTTCAATATATAATCTTTTACTACCATACCAATCAAGATATGATCAAAACTACCTACGTGATAAAAAAATAATTTATGAGTTAATTATTTTAAGAAGTTTGTAACGGTCAAAATCATATTTAAAGATTATTAGTGTTTACACTTCCATAAAACCACACCTTAAAATATTGTACTATATTCAAATTAGTAACATTATTTGATGTTTTTTGCTTATTTTGGGAAGTTTTGGCTGGCAAGTGACAATATGTTAACTTATTGGGCTAAACAATTATTTTCAATTGTAAAGTTTTACCGGCTAATACATAATCTATTGTAGAAAAAATTTCCCATTTTCACCCTCAGTTTAAGAAAGATTACAGTTGCTAATACAACATAATTTAGTAATATATATGACATTATAAAAATTTATTTCACTTACCTTAGCACCATGATCTAAAAGTAATAACAATATTAGCTGCATCCTGCTGATTTTTTAAAGATGATGCTAGTTGCAATGGTCGTACCTTCATTGCCCCACAATGACAATTTACAATTAATTCACTATTACCACATGTTCTAGAAAAATCGAGAACATTTTTTACTTCATTATAACTGGAGCAATGTATTGCAGTCATTAATCTTGCAACAATTTCACATTTATCAGTCTTTACCCATTCTCCCATAGTTGTTTTGTAAAAATTCATTTTGCTATTTTTGATTTTTTATAACATAATAGACTTAAAATTAAATAATAAAATTAATATAAACTAAATAAAACTTTTTATTAGCAGGTGCTAATAAAAAGATAAATATTTTCATCAGAATGAAAATATTATACCGCAAGAAATAAATGCTTATCATAAAAGTTTAGATAGGTTTAAAAGAAATACACCTTAACACTGAATAACTGTGATATTTTATGGCTAAATAGGTTTATTTAGATAAGAAGTGGTTGGTATTTGGTTGCACTAAGGTTTTTTATTTACATTATCAGGAAATGTTTGGCGGTTTAATACAGATTAAACTACAAGATAATATTATACATTAAGCCACAAAACTGTATATATGTTTGCAGTTGTTGAAATTATAAAATCAGAAATTCTAACACATTTTCCCCTTAATAAATTATGTTTTTGTCTTTAAAAAATTACTATTTAAATCAGTAAATCAAATAGTGTAATTGCCATGCTATTTGAAGTTTATTTTTTAATTAAATAATTTACAAACTAATAGAATTTATTTTTATAAAGAACAATGTAAAAAATAAATATAAAAAAATAAATTATTATTTATTTATTTATTTTATAAATAAATATAAAATTTAATTTACCCTCAAATATTTAAAAGCAGTAAGATTCTTCATTGACACTATGGTGGCTGCGTAATGTTGCAGGATAGAAGCATGGAATAATGGCAGAACAAGGTCGTAAAAGGACTTCTTTCAACGTTTAAAATGATTTTTAAAGTTATTTAATGTAAAATAATAAATTTTTGTTACTTTTATTTAGAGTAATTTTTACTTTTACTTTCAAATATTCACTTTAAATGTCATACTATTAACTATAGAATATTTTAAAATATAAGTATAAGTTGTGGAAATGTTAAGCATAAATTTATTTTTAAACCAAAATTAATGGGGCCAAACTGTTACCTGAGCATTTAGTTATCCAAGGTATGGTCCGTTTATATAAACTTGACTGAGCAATATTCTACTGCAGTTTAAACAATAATGCTATAAATTAATTAAAATGGTTTTAAAAAATAATATGAAGATGCTACAAAAAAAAAACATCAAATAATTTTCACTTGAGCCCTCTACTCTACCTAATCCTCCCAAACAGTATTTGAATGCGAGGTAATAGAGAGAGAACTAGTACAAACATTTCTGCGAGACGTACCTTAAAAAACTCTCAAAATTGTTGGCCAGATCAATTGTAATCTAGTTAGTTTGCAGCCACCCAACTGTTTGCACAAATGGAGAACCAACTGGAAAAATTATACAGCGAGTTAAACTTTAGCAGAAACATTGCAGAATTTAATAGATTCAAGGTTATGACTGAGGGGTGGAACTCTGTTTCTTTAGAGATTGATGCTGGGATTTCTGAATGTTGTGTTGCTACCACTGGTTGCAATGTAGGTGTTCAAATCGGGTTTTGAAAGGTAATATTTATTTACAACAAGTACGAACAGCATGTATGATTTTAATTGTTTGTGTTCATTTAATTAAGCAAAGATCTTTTAAAACCTAATTAGAACACTAGTGCCTTGTCTAGAAGCAGAGCTGGAACAATCCAGTGGCAGTCTCTGAATTAGCTTAACATAGAGCAAAAGGTGCAGTAGGAATGTTTTTTTTTCTTGTCTATAAAGATTCAGTAAGCCACTGACTGGTAGGAACTTTCACATTGTGGTAGGAAATCTGATGAGAAAATAATACCTGATAATGACCCTTTCCAGATGAATCGCACAAATGAAATTAATGCGCATCAGTTTTTAAGCCCTGAAAATCAGGACCGCTAAAAAATCAAAAGTATACAAAAGTATTGGTATATAGTCCCGACTTAATTTTCTGTTGTAAAACAATATATTTAATTGAGAAATATCTTGAAAATCTTTGTACAGCTTTCTAAGTAAAGTAAAAGTGCAGGCGAGGACTTAAAAATATTTTTATAGGTTAGTTTCAATAATTATAATAAAGATTAAGCAAACGTAATTTACTGTACAACATAAATGCAATATACATTACAAGCATTATGTAAATTTCCAGAGAAGAAAATAAATCATACATAGATAACATTTACCGCTTAATAACTTTATCATTATCATAACCTCTACAATATGTCACTGAAATAGTTTAAGATAAATATGAATTATTAACACAAGTAATCTGTCTTTAACATGATATGAAAAATAAATTTTAACTTAAGATTGTATACATATTCTTTTCTGACAGAATCACTTCTACTTAAAAATATTAAATGTTTAAAATATATAAGAAAAGTAAGTGTGTGTGTTTATATTTAAAATATATAGGCAAAATCATTTAAAAAATTATATAATTGTACTCAGACACCATCATGTATAATTACATTCAAAATTGTTTTACACTTCATGTCGCTAAATGCATTATTTGAATTTACAATAAAAACCTTTGAACAACTAAGTTTCATTAAAAATATCTATAATTATTGGTGGTGCTAATACAGGTACTGTAGTAAAGTTGAATTCTCCAGCAGATTAGCAGTTAACAATAATGGCATGCTTGATATTCCTGTAAATAAAACCATTAAGTTAAAGCCAATTCATGAACACAACATAAGTTATAATAAAAGTAGGTACACAACAATAGATATATAAGTAAATAAAATAAATAATTATACTGAATCGTACTAAATACTAAATTATACTAAAAAATAAATAAGTGTGTAAGAAACAACACACACACACACATAAAATTTATAACAAACCAATTATGTTTATCAAACTGATATTTGAATAACGGTACTTCTAGAACTAAAGTAAATAACTGTTTTCCAATTAGTTTCCTTCAAATTTCTTAAGATATTTTAACAGCAACATATTTTTTCCGTCAATATATTTCAGAAAAGTTTTAACGACTGAAGATTTAAGTTCTCCATTTATTTATTTACAACAACCACCTAAAATTAAGAATAGTTTATGACGGTCTACTTAGGTTAAGAGATGGCTCTAAGAAGATATATGCATGTATATAGAGCTATTTTTTTCTGTTTTATGTTAAATATTATGAAAACTGCAGGAAATGCAGTTCTGTGATCAATTTTATTTGATTTTTGAGGTTAAAAGTCATACAAAACCATCCGGTTTAACGCCAGAAAGTTTCAGTATGAACTCATTTCACCAGGAAAACTGAAATACAGGAAAAATCTTTCACTAGCTGTAACTTGATAACAAAATATTTTTTTTTGATATATGTTTGTATCAATGGAATGGAATGCAAAGTTGGCGGGAGTTTATTACTCCCTACTTTATCGCAGAACCTGGACAGAGTCCCTTGCTGCTGGATGATTCTAATCGGGCTTGGTTTTTTAAAAGGGTTATTTTATATCTCGGGTCTAATTTTTCAAGTTTTGTGTTATTTTAGTGAATTTAAGACGGATTTAATTGCATTCCAATCCGTTGTTGAACCAGTGTTATCGAACCCATTTCATGGGCCGACCGCGTAATTCCCCTTCAGACCGTCCACTGAAGTCCTTTCGGTGCTAACTCTTAATAGGCTAGCAGGAATACGCCACAACGGGGCACTAGCTATGAGGAGGGAGCAATGCGTCCCCTTTTCCGGAGGAGTCGCAATTGCTGGGTTATTTTGTCTTACTGTAAGTTTTTTAAAAAGGAGAGGTTGTGTAGAAGCTCTTCATCCGCTTCTGGTATGGCTGCCCTTCAGGACGCATCTCTGCTGGGCTCTGTTCCGGACTCCAGTCCGTGATGTTGAGACGAGTGGCTGGTCTTCCTTCTTCTTCATCTTCTTCCTCTTCTTCTTCCAAAGACCTCTTCGTTCTTCTTTGGCCTGCACTTTCCAAGAATTGGTAGTTTGTATCAACGTTCTCAAGTAGAGCTTATTTCAAACTACAGTATATATTTTTTTTTGAAAGATTTATTGCATCCTTGCACCAGTAAGACAAATACATAAAATCTGTATCCAAGAAAATATGCCATAAATGAATATCTAATGTAACTGCTCTGGTTAAATCCATCAATGTAAATCGCTTCACCTTATAAAGAAGTATCTTTATTGCAGAAATTCTGTAATACTACACGCTTATTGTCTGTTTTTCTTATAACTAATCACCTAAGTAAATATACTAATGAACAGTAAATGTAGCATTATTTAGTTTCATACTAAGGAAAGATAAAACAAACATTCCCCGAGCTTGAATAATCATAAAACTAAATTAAATGGGAATCTGTGGATTAAGACTGGAAAATAAAAACAAAATCACACAGAAGATGCTAAGATTGTCCCTTTATGATGCATGTAAATCATTATTGGTCCGACTCGACCAGAGAGGGAAAGGCTCACCATTCTTCATTAAAGAGCTTACTATTTGACTAGACAGGAATGATCCGGTAGCAAATCAAATAAAATTTTACGAATGGTGATCCAACATCCCAAGAATTGTACACTCTGAGGAGTAAACTACTAATTGAACTTAGACATTACCAAGATTCAGTAAAATTTAAGTACACATTTCATCTGCACCTCAAAAGCTGTTACTGTAAATATTATGCTGTTACTTGTTAACCTATCAAAATGTCTTAAACACTGAATTTTGAGTTCTCTTACACGCTTAATTCAGGCAATGCATTCATACTGAGATTTTTTTGTTAATTTAGATAATTTCACCTTATGACTCGTTCATAAATGAAGTTTTGAAGCAAACGTTTTGCAGCTGTCGATGGATGTAGGCTGTTAAATCATTTACATATAATGAACACATGAAGGCGGTTTTTAATAAATTTTATAGTGTTGTTTACAGCCAAAGAAAATAAAATTATAGAACATCAGTACTTTAAGGTACATTTTCCAGTGTAAATGGTTCTGAAGTTAAAAACATTGTTCTCAAGGAATCTTACTATGAAGCCCAGAAAATTGCCATCTACATCCCATTCTATTCAGCAAGTCAATTTGTAAGCCTTTTCAGAATTGAAGAAGACAGCAAACGTGGCACTGGGATTCAAAGTATCCAATAAAACATTCTGCTTCAAGATTAATTCAGAGATCCAAGGGAGATCTAGCACTTCAAAATCTGCGCTCCTCTGATTCACCATTAGCCGGAAAGAATTTCTGGTTTCTTGTTTCAGCAATATCAATATTGAATCTCAACATCTTTATTTTCTTTCTTGTTGGTATCTAATTTTTTCTATTTCTTTCCTGATTGATTGTTATCAAATTTCTCCTTCAATTGTTTCTTTTAAAAATAAATAGAATAGGAAAGGTGATAAGACTAATATGTCTGAGAAAAGGTTTTTTGGCTTTCCTAAATTTCAGCTTACCTTTCTAGATCTCTATCTTATCTCACAGCTACTGAATTCTTATACATATTCTAAACAAATTTTCTTTCTCTGTATTTCAATCCTAATATCCTTAACACATTTATTCGGTTAGACAACAATATGTAAAAAATTAATTAAATTAAGAGCTTTCTCAACTAAAGCAATCTGACAGGATGAAATTTTTAGATGGTTAATTGAGTATTTAGGTGGTCTTTATTTTAATAAGTTTTCCCAGAGTATGCCGACTGAGTATTTTAAACTCAATATCAGTCCCTCAGTTATAAAAAAAATAGTTTTCAATTTCTTTTACTCATTTTTTAAGCGAACAATTTTCTGGGAATTCAATTAAAGCATTTATTAAATACAGAATTTCATCCTGTGGTTTTACATTTCATTAATCCATTCAAAAATTAAAGAATAGAATACCAAATTTACTTCAAGTTTGGTTTCATGTACATTTTTACACAATCTATTTCATATAAAAATTGTTTACTTTTGAATAGTGAGTTTACATCCATCGACTGACCATTAACCTACTGATATCATCACATCCATAGGAATGATAAGTTGATCGTACTTTAGCAGCTAATGAGATAAAAGAAAAACTGACAGGTAGTGCAAAACAAGAAATTGATTAATCCTTTTAATGCACTCTTCTTCTTTGTACACATTACAAATCTATGTAGAAAAGCTTAATTTTTAGGTAGTCTTTCTTCTAAATATAAATTTAGAATAATTTTTTTTAATCTTTTTTTTGTTTTTCATAGCCTACTACATTAATCTGAACAAAATTAATTTTTACATCCTTAACATCTGAGAAATATAAGAGTTATTTTTTAAGATCAGTCGGTAAAAACTGTGTACAGATTACTTAAGTAAATATTGTGCTCAATATTTAATTAAAAATCAATAAGATTACGTGGTTGAGCTTGAGCTTTGAATAATTCATCCTTAAGGGTAGGAAGAAATGTATTAATTTTGTCCCATGTAACTGTCCAAAGAGGTGAATACTCCTCACCATGTTCTACAGCGACTCGGGTATGGCCTCGTACTATACAGACAAACATTATACAGTATACACATCAGACCGTAAAACAAGATTCAGAAAACTATTTAACCTATGTTTCTGATCGTTAACTATAACAGAATAAGATACACATCATATAACATCGGTTTGATTAACGTAACAAACAGTAGAAAATATATATACAAATTAAAGATATGTAAAATGCTGTATATTAAATAAAAAATATAAAGATGATATAAAACCTAATGTTAAAATAAAAATTTTACATCCGTAACAACAAATTATGAGAATTCCTAACAGCGATCAGAAAAACGGTTTTGTAGAAAGTCACTAATGATAAACTTATCCACACGCTTTCAAAAACCATAGCAAAATGAGAAATGAGAAATGAGATTTTGAGTGACAAATGGCTAAGTAAGATGTTCCTGACTTGCATATGTATCACCGATAGTCAGTTTAATTTTTCACTTACCAAATGATCACTTTATCAGCATGCATATATTTATCCATAAAATCAAGTATTGTCAGCCAGAGTGCAGTAAACATTGACAGTGTTTGAAGAGGAGTAAGATGATGCAGAAATACCTAAAAATAAAAATCTGACAATAATTCATTATACAGTTTTAATCTATACTAGATACTCAAAAAAATAAATAACAATGAGCTATTTACTTTAGTACTTAAAATAACAATGTTAAGATTTCTTACACGCATATTTTTTACTTATCACATTAAAACGCTAACCGATTACAAAAAAGTACTTGATTATATATACTGTATTTTTTTACATTAAATGTAGATTATTTTTTTAATTGCAACTAATCAAAAAACTTACTTAAATTAGAATCATGCATTCAGTTCTTCTGCAAGTTTGCTATCTTCATTGGAACAATCACTTACACTATAATTATCAAAGTCTACACGAAGCACATAACAGATTTTTCAGTCATTTTTTATATAGACAATTCAAGTTTCAAGTGGATCTAGATTTGCAATAACAATTACCGTCATTCTATACTTTTGAAGAAAATAGCTTTTAAAACTTACTTTTACAGTACTTAAATGTTAAATTTCCCAATGGCCTTTACTTTAGAGATATTCCTTGTAGTATATCCTTCACAGCTATTGAAGATCGATTCTGTTTGGTGATTTTAAATGAGTGTTTACATGAACCCTTTGTCATGTTTAATTGTTAAGATGATTGTTAATGATAATTGTTACTGATGATTTTAAATGAGTGTTTACATGAACCCTTTGTCATGTTTAATTGTTAAGAAGTGGACATATTAAAATGATCCCTTCTGTAACAAGGGTAGCCACCAGGTACATCCCCATATTTGGGCTACCAACCCCGGATGTCCAACCCAGTATGCCAGTGGAACCAGCATGTCAAAGCAGAGACCAGAGAGCCCTATGAACCGACACAAATGGACACCTTATTACAAGCTTGCCATCGCAGGGAGCAGTGAGAAATGAATTGATCTCTGTTGTGTAACAGAGATCAATTCAAGCTGTAGTAGGTGTCTACTACAGCTTCAACCCTGGTCGCTATATCACCAGCACAAAAGATGGTTAAACCAGTTTCCAAAATCCGATCTGTGTATCGATCTGAAGTTGAAAGTAAGATCAGCATTATTAAAAAAGAACGATCACATTTTCGAGGAAAAGATTTGGAGTCCCGCTACCCAGCTATATGTTTAGTACGTATAACTGTTATTGCCCCAGATGGTATATTCCAGATATGGAGATGATCTACCTCAGGGCATTCTTTTTATTATTTTTAATTTTTTTTTTTAAGTGTAGAATTAACTACTGGTAATTTAAAGAGAATGAAAAGATGATTGTCATTCATCTGTTTGTCATTTTCTTTAAATTGCCCTTTAAAGAGCAATTTAAATGATTAGATGAATTGATTATCACAGATTTTTTTTTAATTTAATAATTCCAACAAAAAAAAAAATAAAGATCGTTGCTGCTCAATTTTTATAATCTTAAGTATAATTAAAATCTTAAGCGTAATACCATGATGTTTTATTACATAAAAAAATAATAAAATAAAACAATGCAATATAACCTACTTTTGTTTCTGGTATTAGCTAAATGAATGAATTTTTCACTACTTTTCAAAATTCTTTAATTCTCTGAAACAGTTAATTTCATTATGATATCATATCAGAGGGCAGGAGAGAGAGAGAGAGAGAGAGAGAGAGAGAGAGAGAGAGAGAGAGAGAAAAGTAAAATATCTTGATTTTTGTATCAATTGAATAAAACTGTCCATATATCAATATTTCAAGTACAATTGGTTAATTTTTTTTTTTTAATTTTATTTCTGTGACATTTAATTATATAAACATAAATTCAGTTTGCCATGTGTTAACAATTTTTATCTGAAATTTAAAGACAAGAAAAAACTTTATTTGGTAAAATTGACAAAAGTAGGGATAAAGAGATACAACTCCACTAGGACCAGTATTATTAATGTATCATATAAAGCGCAAAATAAACCTATAAAAACCATTTGTCCAAGTGTGACTCCATAAAGTTCTCTTGCATAGACTTGATACAACTCTATCTTTGATGTGAACTGTTACTACATTAACTCACAAATTCAATAGTATGTAGTTATCTAACTAAATAGAAATAGCTTACATCATTTTTATAGATCACCACAGGTGATCTATATTCACAGTATGAATGTATGTACTAATTCTTTAATTAACTTTCATATTTAATTGAAAGTTATTTTTGTATTTTTATAGAGATATCGAAGCTTTATTACATGTAGTCAAATCAAGCCTTGGTTCAGGAGTACTAGCGATGCCGGTTGCATTTAAAAATGTTGGCCTTCTGCAAGGGTTTTGGGAACTATATTTGTCAGTTTACTTTGCACACGTATAAATTATCATTTTATCATTCCCGATTCATTAAAACTTGGTTTAAACTTCATCCTTCATTTTCTATAAAAGTGTCTCTTCCATTCAAAATATGTGGAAGGGTTAATATCATAAAATAATTCAGCAGTATGTTGAATATTTACAGTTTATATACAAATACAATATACAGCAATATATGGAACTGTGTAGAAAAGAAAGTAATTTACAAGCAATCTGGTAATAGTTGTAATTATTAAAGAGAATGAATTAATAATTATTTAATTAATTACTTTCTGGTACCATTGTTTTTATTATATGGAACACAGTTAATACAGTGAAACTCCGTACAAGAATAGCAATCACAGACAAAAAATATTCCTTAAAGTGAATCATTTCAATCTCTGGTGTAGGGCGATGCCAAACTCAATATAAATGTGTTCACATAATTATAATAATGAATTTATTTTTAACGTTTCTTATTTGCGATTAAAAAATATTTTAGCTCAGCAAAGATAGAAAAACAGTAAAAATAAATAAAAAATGTTAATTTATTAACCGCTTCAGAATTATCAGTTTTAATTATTTTGAGAAAAGGTAAAACCACAGACAGATTAATTTAATTAATAACTTGAAACTTGAAACAAGCAGACCCCTCTTTTTTGCTGGCCACAGGTCATAATTAGACACGAGTGTTAATAAGTTGTTTTAAGTGGAGTTAAATAAAATTTAGTTCTAATCATAAAATGTGTGTTCTGTGTTACTATATTTACTACGTTTTTCACCTGTTAAAACTTATCCGCAACTTAATTTACTGTTGTAGGAATAATACTTTAGTATCTATAATTCAGCCTACTTCATTTTAATTGTATACATGATTCATTATATCCCTTACAGAATTGAGGTAATTTGTATAACATTGTTTCAATACAGAAAGACATGTTAATTTGTTGTTCTACACTAACCCAGTCTTTATCATGGTTATAGCGCTTGTAACATAAGTTGCAAGAATGACCGATTACGGTTTTCTCTGAGATGATTTCTACATTCCTGTGGTGCAGTGTTGTCTGTAGGGCTGAATATCATCTGCATTTTGGTAAGTTTAGCAGAACGATATGATACAACATATTTGACCGATGAAGAAGACAACATGAAGTCTCACTCAATTTTAAAGGTAAGCCTTAATTCAATTTATAATTTTGTTAAAACAAAGTTACATAGAACTAAATAAATAGAACTGTCACCAAAAATAAAATTTAATAACTTGTTGCTTACTATATTCCAGAATATTCAAAAACTAAATTATCTATATTTAAATTTCCTCATTGCCGAATCAATAGTATACATTTATATATAAGAAAAAAAATTGCCAGTTTTTTATTTCCCAGATAAATGGAACATAAATTATACTTTCAGGTAAAATCATATCAGAAAATGTGTTACACACTTAAAAAAAAAATATTTAGGATATGCAGAAACAGTTGAAGCAGTATTTATGTCATCGCCACATGAAAGTGTCAAATCTTGTGCATCATTAAGTAGGTGAGTTGAAACCTACATTTATTAAAATGTATTATATTAAATATAAAAATATATTATATTTATTAAATTATATTATGCTAAAATATGAACAAAATTAATTTAAAACTCACTAATTTTATTTGTTAAATGAGGAAGATACTTTCAAATAAATCATGTAATTCTTTCTGTTACAACGATTGTTTATTATAAATGATTAATACTAAATGATAAATTTTTCCACTGATTAGATCTCAATGAAGGTAGTGCTTATCTGTAAAAACTTACCTACTTTATCAAGCAACATGAAAAGTTACATGGAGTTTAATTTGTTGGGAAAAGTTACAAAATAAAATTTCACATAGCTCGTTTTTGCCAAAAGAATTGGACTTTATTTTTTGACAGAATGAAATCAGAATTGTATAACCAACCATATTTATAAAACTGCATAAATACATTATCACATTTTAATACTTTGTTAAGACTGCACAAAATCTACATGTGTGAAATTTATATACAACAATCCTTAATTTAAAGGATTATATAATAATAATACCTTATTATTTAACAGACAATCACTGTTAATATCACTAAGATATTAATGAAAAACATTATAATCTTAATTAAAATAAAATATCTTACACTTGCACAAAATGTAATCTCACAATCGTGAATTTTATATATGTCTACATAAATTCCTTTGATCAATGGAACATTCCAAATTATAAAGAAGAAAAATCACAAACATAATTTTTGACATGCAACAAAGATTCATATGTATGACTTCAAAAGATATTACAAAGATTCATACGGATTATAACATGACAAAGAATATTCGTAGAGCTCACACAACAAAGATTCATAAGTATTAAACGTAACAAAAAATATTCACAGAGTTAAACATAAATCCATTCAGGTGTTCAATTCTTTAACACAAAATGAAATGATCACATACACAATAGCTGCTTAATACAAACTCGAGAAAAATTGTATCAAAAATGTTTTTTACATAATCGTGTCATATACATAGAAAATTAAATGAAATGAGAAAAGATGAACATGTGTAATTATGAATGTGAAAAAAACAATACAACAATCTCAAAATATTTTTCTTTTTTTTAATAATTAAAAGTTCTTATTATTACTATTTAAGATGTAAACACATGAAATAATACAGAGTTAAATCTTAAAAAATAATCAATACAGAAGCATAAATGAAAATCAGCTGAGCATATATTTATATGTATGTTGAATGGAATGCATAAATTTCAGTATTTGAAAAACTTCTTAATTATAATTAAAATTTTCATCTACAACGGTTCACCAATTTATTTAAAAAAAGTATAATGAGACACTCTCTTATAAGTTGAATTAAAGCTGCTTTAATATTTTCATATTTAATTGTGGGAATTAAAACAAAAACTGTAATCTGGTTTAAAATAATCCCAAATTGGTGATTTTGGAATCAGCTTATAATACGATTCAAGATATGTGCAAGTAAGAAATCTGCTGTGACTATGTCAGTACCTGTCTCATAAGACAGTAATATCTTCTAATTGATATTAAATATAAAGAATTTTTTGTAGAGTAGAACCATAAAGACACATTATTTTTACACTCGTATTTAATAGTTTTACTTTGTTGACGAAAGTTATAAATACAAAATAAAAGATGAAAAAAAAATTACTCTGATATAAGTACAAAACTCAATTTTCACAAAAAAAAAAAATTTTTTTATAAATGCGTGGTTATTTTTAAAACTAATTTAATATACATGCATTTTTAGTTACTTTTTTTTTTGTATGGAGAACTAGAAATTGTAAAATTGTAGTGAAAACTGTTTGGTAAAGCAGTTGTGATTTACAACTGTTTATGAGAGAATCATACAACTGATTATCAGAGAATTTGTTTCCATTTCTTCATGAATCTTCTAGGTACTTTCCATTTTTCTTTATCTCAGGAAAATCAGCGATTAAATATATCTGTTTTTTTTTTGTTTCTTTACCATTTCCAGCTTTCAGTCGTGCTTAAAATTAACAGCTTTATTTGTCATCTAAAGTAGGATTAGGGAATATACATGCTATCCTTTTGTGCATCAAATCGATGAACTTCATTAGTCATGTTGTAAAATTTACATTATTTTTTTCTACATAAGTTTTTTACTTTGTACTATGTTTATTTAGTTTTATTTTAATGATTACAAAACTTGACTAGTGCATTCAATCTTTAATGAAATACCATTAATCTATCAATCGAACAATAATTTAAGATATAATGCTAAAATTCTATGAACGGTACTGTTGGGAAAAATTACAAAATAAAATGACACAGCTCGTTTTTGCCAAAAGAATTAAACTTTATTTTTTGACAGAATAAAATCAAAATTATATAACCATATTTATAAAAACTGCATAAATACATTATCACATTTTAATACTTTGTTAAGACTGCACAAAATCTCCATGTACGATATTTATATACAACACTTTAATTTAAAATATAGGTAAATTTGTTTGTTACCTTTAATATTTCTTTTACATACACAAAGTATATCATTAAATTACCTTATTATTTAACAGACTATTACTGTACAATGAAAAACATTAATATCTTGCTATTCAGTTACGCAAAATGTAGTCTCACAATTGTGAATTTTATATATGGCTACATAAATTCCTTTTATATTAATGGAACATTCTAAATTATGAAGAAGAAAAATCACAAACATAATATTTAAAAGATTTTTTGCCATAAAACAAAGATTCATACGTATTAAACATAACAAAAAATATTCGCAGAGTTAATTCAAAACATACACATAAATCCATTCAGATGTTCAGTTTTCTAACTAAATCTAGTTTTCTAAATCTATTATCTTAGATATTTTTACAGCTATGACAGAGCTGAAAATAATGCTGTAAGGTACAGAATTATAGACAATTTTTTCCAATTATGTTCAATGGTAACAACTGTAATGTACATTTCATAAAAGAAAAGGTTCATCTTTAAATAATTACATCACTTAAGTTCTTTACTTACTGTTCTCGCAGAATAATTATTTTATGTTAACACAAAGAGAAGCATATTTATATTAACACTTGAAACAAAACGAAATGTTCACATCACTAACCGATGTTCACACAATGGCCGCTTAACAACAACTTGTAAAATTATGAATCAAATGTTTTTTTTAACAATAAAAAGTTTTTATTAATTATTTAAGATGTAAACACATGAAATAATATAAAGTTACTAAATCTTAAAAAATAATCAAAAAATAAAGCACAATAAAGAAGGCATAAATGAAAATCAGCTGAGCTTATATTTATATATTATGTTGAAGGGAATGCATAAATTTCAGTGTTTCAAAAACTTCTTAATTAAAATTTTCATCTACGATTTAATACTGTTACTATAAAAGAAAATTTTATTTGAAATAAATTGGTGAGAAAACAGTTCACCAATGGGACACTCTCTTATAAGTTGAATTAAAGCTACTTTACACATTGGCGTAAACAGGTACGGTTGACACATTTATTCAATTTACAATTGAATATTGTGCAGGTGAAAAATAAGTTGCCCATTGAGTTCTTTACATGGTATAAGTGAATATTAGATCGTTATTATGTTACACATTTAAACAGCAGTCAGAAAAAATAAACCTCTATAAAAAATTATAGAAACTCGGCTTCAGTACCATATAAGAGTTTCTTAGCTTATAATGTCTCCTTTGTCATAGCCACAACAGTATCCATCAAGATATCTAAACCAGAGGTATATATGCTCACGTGGAATTTGGTAAGAGGAGAATGACAATAGCCTTTGCTTCAAAACAATTATATAATTACAAAGCCCAAAGGATCGCTGTAGTCAGATCACTAGAGGGAAATTATTTAAGTAAAAATTGATTTTAGTAATTTATTGATAACATAAGCGTTTATTGTAAAACGATCTCAAAGAAAATCCAAATACTTAGTATTAATGTTATTTAAATGATACGCTAACTTTCTACAGGGAACATCAAATTTTCTTAAGCCGCCTGTAGAAACGTAAACTAGATCTCTATAACAAATTGAGATTTACCATCGACAGCATATCCCATTGAATAAAATGCGTCTATATATAAAAGGCGTATTTTCAAAGTAAGGTCAGTTTTGAATTTGCCTCCTGTACAGGTGATTTAAATAAATGGCGCTTGCGTACTTAGTTAATTCAATCGATATTCAGCTGATAGCAGCAATAGCTAGTCATTTTGATGTTAGTTGTTTATATTAATCTGTTTATAATGATCGTTACAATTCCTGATTCTTAATGGCAAAAGATAATTCTGCGCCAAAAGTGTACAAGGAAATCTGTAACGTTTAAGGGCCAGATATTATAAGTGACGGAAAAGTAAAACAGTGGATAGGCTAAGATTTGGAATACAAGCCATAGAGGGGCTAAAAAATCTGACAGGACTGCGAGACTGACTACTCGCCTCCTCCCAAACAGTGGCAGACCGACCCTGCATCATAGAAGGTTACTTATGGGAGTGACGTACACCACACTGCTTTATGGGACTGAGCTATGGGCTGGAGTAATTAGAGGGCTAAATCTGGAAAATTGGTGTTCCCTGTATGAAAAATCTAACATCCTTACCTCTTCATTTTCAACTTTTACATTTTCTGATTTAACTAAGTTCCTTTAGCAATCTTCAATTGCTACAGGATCTTTTGGAATATCACTATTAATATCAAGCGGTTCCTCCTTCAGTCTCATTAAATCTTTCTGCTGTAACAAAAAACAAAAAATGAATGCTACAAAGTAAGTATATTTATGATATTTTGTTATGAATAATTATTAAATTAAAATAAAAAATAATTATATTTTAATTAAAATTAAAAAAAAAATTAATTATTATAATTATGATTAATAATTCATCATTTTTATTATGAAGAGAAAACTATCTCTAATTCACTTACCAGATACATTAACAGTGCAGCCATAGTTCAATTATTATCATTATTAAGTGACTTTAATGTGCCAGGTTTCATCCAAATTTAGCTCTTCACCTTACAGATTCTTCAACAAAATCTAATCATTTACAATCAAATAAACTCATAAACTGCTGCGGTAATTCACTTCATTTAGTTTTCCAATTTTACAGACAGCATTCATATTTCATATGATAATATTTTAGAGATAATCTAACCTAAAATTTTGAATTCTACTTATAAGTGATAAATACATATCAGATTACAAAAATATTAATTTTGTAAGATTCAACATTTACTAAATGAGAGTTTGATTCTAAACAATATTTATTTATTATTATTTTATTTTTTATATATCAACATATAAGTCTGAAGCTTGTGTGTGGAACATGGAAATTGATTTTGTAGTGTATGAAAAAATACCATGCTGACTGGGATTTATATTGATCATGATAATAGAAATTTTTGCTGAGGAATTGCAACCATATATTAATACATATGTACCAAAAGTACTTATAAAAAAAAATTAATTTTCTCTAGTGAAAATACTAATAAATAATAGTAAACATAAAAGAATAAGTGACTTTCTAGTGAACTTATAACCAGAATTATTAATAAGCTTCAAAAACAATGTAGATCTACTTATTATGAATTATTTAAGAACAAATTGTACGTAATACTCTTAGTCGTAAAGATTTATTATTAAGTTATATTCTTAAACTTGAGGAATCTTTATATACTGATCCCAAAGATTTTTTAAAATTTGCTAATAAAAATGACAACAGTAGATCTTATCCATCTCTTATTAGTTTTGAAAATAAGTATGCTGATAAAGGTGTTGATATTGTAGAAGTTTTTGCTAAAAAATTTGGAAGTATCTACACTGATTTTTCCTAGACTGAAATTAGATTTAACAATAATGATCGCTTCACTTTTAACTAAGCTCTTCAATCGTTATTTAAATACTGGTGTTTTTCCTAGTTGTGACATTCAGATATCAATAATGATTGTCCTATCAGCAAATGCAATTTTTTCGCTAAACTCTTGGATAAGTTAGTTTGTTAGAAAAAATTAGACCTTGAATACAGTAACTTATAGTTCTGAACAACATGGTTTTTTTGGAAAGTAAATTAGACAAATGAACTTAAGTGCATATTTGGAAGATATTGTTGATGTGCTAAATGACAGTTATTATCTTGATGCAATTTATAAAGATTTTCGTTGTGCGTTTGATGTAGTTAACATAAAATTACTTATTAGAAAACGTGCTGCGTGTGGATTTAATAAATTCTCTTGGATACATTAATTTCACTCAAACAGAATTCTCTGTGTTAAAAACGATGATTTTATCTCTAAGCCTATTTATGTTGAATCTGGAGTAAGACACGGCATGCATTTTGGTTCACCAATTTTCCTACTACTTATAAATGACAGTTTAATAAGTTATTTGCATTTTTTTTAATTTGCCAATGATATGAAATAGTTTATGTCCATTACAATTGTAGCTGATATTCAGTTACTTCAAAGAGTTGAGCTCTGTGCTTAGAGATAAAAGCAGGAGCTACTATTGGGAATAATAATGATGATATTAGATGTGCCTGACTAGCACGGATTTGCCGAGCTGAACTATGCATTGAACAGAATGACAGCCACACTGAGGTACTGCTTTGAAGAAATATTTGCAAATTTATCAAGTAAGAAGAGTTTTGATGTTTAATAATTTTTAGAAAAAACCAAAAGGTATGTGGTTGGTATTTTTTGAAATATATTTTTTATTCTTTTTTCTGTTATTGATATGTTTTCTTCTTTTTTTTCATTTACATTATTTGCCCAAACACTGCTGAAAATTGTTCAGTTTAAAATCACATCACTTTTCCAATCCAGATTGTGCATTCTGTTTCTAATTAAAGTTGAACTTTTCAGATTTGTGTTTAAATTTAAGACATATTTACAAAAATTTTCTCAGAAGTAAATTCTCTGCCAAGTTAACAAGAAATTTTTCTTTGTTTCTTGGTAAAGTTATGTTATTCCAAATTTTAAAAAAAGTATATTTTCTAATAAAAATGTTTCTTTTTTAACACACTCTTATTAAAAACTAAGTGAAAAAGAGGTCTGGGAATACTTTAATTCAATTTCTTAGATCAAACACCATAAGGAAGCACCAAAAACGATTATACACTGAAGTTTTTGTATAGTTTAATTTCACAAAGGGAGTAGAAAGCAGAGCTAAATGTTTTGCGAGGCAAATCTCACAAGTAAACAGTTTTCTGACCTATGTTTTTATGAACATTTTTTCATACGTTTGGCAATAAAATCATCTCCCGAGAGACTGCCATGCAATTTGTATATTGAATGATAATTTATTTTTAAATGATTCTAGTGATAATGCTGATTTTGGCAACTATTTTGATAAAAATCCTGAATACAGATCAAAATTTGACAAACCAGCTGTAAATGACACAACAAAAAATCAAAAAGTTTATAGAGAGTGGGCCAAGCAAAGGTTATGATGGAACTATGAATTTGTCTGATTCTGTTAGTAATTCCGCTGATATAAGTAATAGCAACAATACTCCGATTTCTTGAATTCCTGATGAAACAGAGTATTTTGAAGTATGCACTATTGGTGCCTCCAACGGTCCAATGTTTTCAACAATGCACAGCACAATGGTAACAGGGAAAGAAACAATAAATCTAATCTTCACTGCAGTTAATAATTTAGATATAAGGTAATATTTTATGGGGACCCTCTGGTGAAAACCAGTTATTTTTCCCAATCCCTTTCCACAGTTAGTTAATGATTAAATAACAGCAAAGGTACAGACACCAACCTCCAAGAAGCGTACAATGTTCGACAACTCATCGACTTGCTTCTCCCAAACATTCAATATGCAATGAATCCCCAGCAAAAAATATGAATCAATTAAAAATAATTGCTTTCACAGTAGGGCTTGTTTTTTGTTACTGCAAACAAATGACATCAGTACGGGGTGAAACTTTTCAAATTATGCCTTATCTATTATGGCCACACATGGAATCTCATGATAAATGCTGGAAAAGAAGCAGTTTCAGGCAAAGGGGTTGCAGAAAATTA
The DNA here is from genome assembly GCF_047948215.1 of Lycorma delicatula. Taxonomy (NCBI): domain Eukaryota; kingdom Metazoa; phylum Arthropoda; class Insecta; order Hemiptera; family Fulgoridae; genus Lycorma; species Lycorma delicatula. Next base: position 9,382,542 of record NC_134461.1, read on the forward strand.
TGTGTCTGAGCTTGCTGGACCATTACTTGATGCTGGATGAACATTTTATTGTGACAATTTGTACACAATTGTTCCCAGCTACTTGATTGTTATACACATATTGGTACCTTAAGGGTTAATGAAAATGGAAAACCAAAACAAATAAGACACCAAACTGAAAAAAGTGAGGTAGTTAGCCGAATGTTCAAGAATAAAAAAAATATATTCTTGAAATGGAAAGATAACAGGGATACAACATCCCTGTTATGATTTCAACAATACAGAGATGAAACAGTAACAAAACAGAAGAGAGGATTCATTTTCTACACATGTCTGACCATGATCTGAAAATTAAAGTCAGTCAAGTTGGATCTACAAGACTGGATCAGTACCAAGGCTGATCAGTGAAGAGGCAAAGATAAAGAAAGCTCAGCAAATCTGTCAAGAGGTGATAACAAAGTGTTCAGTGTGTGATGCCTTCTTTTGTGTTGATTGCTTCAGCAGACCACACTCAAGTTTTGTGAAATGAGATGACTAATTTTGTTATCTCATAAATCTTTGATAGAAACTTCATTATCATGATTTTGTGTAAAAATGTTCTTTATTGAAAGGTTTAACAAAATTAAGTGATAGAAATGAAATTAGAATTAATTTCATGTATTGTTTTCTGTAAACAGGATTTTGGAACATAGTACGATGTTAACTAATAATATAACTAATAAAAAATTTCCTTAAGAGCTATAAATAACTATTTTTTAAATAACACCCTTACCACTTCACTTTCATTTTTTAAACCTTCTGATTTAACTAAGTTGGTCTCTTCAATTGCTAGAGGGTCTTTTGGAATATCACCATTAAAAATATCAAACGATTCCTCTTTCAGTCGTAATAATTCTACTTGCTGTAACAGAAAACAAAAAATGAATGCTACAAAGTAAATATGTTTATAATTTTTATTATAAAGATAAATTGTATCTTTAATTCACTTACCACATGCATTAACAGTGCGGCCATGGTTAAATTATTATTATTACTAGATGACTGTGCCAGGTTTTGTATAGAAAAACCTAGAAAATTGTTTTTTCCTAAACGTTATCCTAATTTAATGTTAAAAATGCTGCTACTCCCCTTACAGATTTTTCCATAGATTGAAATCTTTTACAATCAAATAATTTGTTAAAGTCTAGCAATAATTCTCTTGATTTGGTTTTTTTAAATCTTACTGACATTTGTGTTAATATTGCTTATGAAGAAATTTTTTATCACGATAAATATCATTTACCTTCGGAAATAAGTTAAGCTAAGATTTTGAATTCTACCCTTTTATCTGATAAATACATACCAGATTCTAAAAATACAAATTTTGTAAGCTTCAACATTTACCAAATGAAAGTTTGATTCTAAATAATAGTTATTATTAATTTTTATTTATTTTTATAACACCACATAACAAATCTTTTTGTTTATCAGACTAACAAATCTTTGTTAGTCTATACTAACAGAGATTATTTCTAGACGAACAATAACAAATAACACACATACGGTGAGCAACTTACAAACCAAACTGAGCAAGTTTGAATTTGTTATTTGAGTGTTACCTTAAAAACTGCTTCGATTAGCACCATTACTGGTTGTGTATATTACTACATGAATCTACTATTGTCAGTTTTAAACTGTTCATCCTTCAATTCAGCAAGTTTTGTTCCGTGAGTTGTGTTTCTCTAAAATGCCTTAGTGGATCAAGAAATGAGTTACTATAGTGAAAAATAATCTGTGTTCTGAATCCTTTCAGTTTTCTTTTCTCATAGGTGCACAAGGAAGTGTCGTTTTCATCAGCCAGAAAGGATAATCATATAGTATGTAAATAAATATCAAAAATTAAAAACTAAGAACCCAAAAAATGAAATAAAACCAGCAGTAGATCTCGACTGTTCCTCATATTGATTCATATCCGTTAGAGAACACTACATAAAAAATTGGATGATTTTGTTGCACTTTAATATGAGCTAAGTACAGATCATTTGGTTTTGTCTATTCTAATGGCATTTTGCCACTTTCAGCAGGGCTTGAATGAAATGCACCTGTAGTAAGATGGATGAATGAATGATAAACTACATCTAGCTACCATTCTAAGAATGGTGGACTAACTGAATGAATAAGCTACACAGTTGTACTCCATGTAAGAATGGACTAGAATTTAGTAAAAGTGCAACATGCATACTCAATCAGCTCCTCATCGATTATTAGATAAAACTCTCTCTGCATGTCTATCGTTTTTAAAATTTTACTTTCAGTTCCTTTAAAAATGTTACAGACATTAGTCATTGATCAAACAACATTATTAAAAATCTAACCACTGTGTATAGTTCAACTGGTTCACCATGCAAAAACAATTGAGGGTCAGTATCTTCCCTCAAAATTAAAAGTAGATGTTATTTCATATTCCCTGGAGAAAATGCAAATTCAGTCATTTTACACCACAATTCTAAATGGGTTATTTTATTTTGGAGCAGTCTCTCGCTAGTAGTTACAAAGTTCTAGATGCTACGTAAATTGAAAAATCATCAACAAATAAAGAATTAGTTAGTTTTAATATTTATAGCTACGGCAAATAAAGTAACACTTAGGACAATTCCCTGAAGCATTCAGTTTTCTAGTGTGAAATTTTGAGATCGTCTTTCCAACTCAAACTCAAAAGGGCCGACTACTCAAAACGGCTGACAGGATGAAACCCCTGATAAATGCAAGATTTTCTAGAATACTGCATTCACACAGTGTATTTAGAATTCCTCTCCTCCAAGCTGTGACATACTTCTTTTGGACATCAAAAAATACAGCAACCAGGCATTGGCAAAGTAGAAAGGTGTTTTGAATAGCAGATTCCAAGGCAACTATATGATCGATATCATATAGCATTTCCAGTGGAAATATCATGGGAAATATTCAAGGCACACCTCCCGTAATGAGAAGAAAAAGCAACTTTTAATTCATTATGCAATTCTTCGCTAATAAAAGGCACACTTTTTACCTGCAACTTATAATTCATAAACTCAGGACAGTATGATGATAAGTGAAACTGACCTAAAAGAGTAACTAAGCACGTTCACCACACCAATTGGTAAGGTAACGAGTATGCCGTTGCTTTTCAGTCCAATTGAAGGTGGTGACTGTCCTGACCTGCACATGGCCTGTACTTTTCTCCAAACAACAGATGATGCAATTGTCTGAGAAATGGTACTGACATAATTTAGCCATGATTTCTGTTTAGCACACTGAAACACTCGATTGCACACAGCTTTCACATTGCAGTAGGCGCAAAGCATTTTATCATAGGCCGATTGAAAGGACACAAAGCACTGCAACGATCCCTTAATGCACTTCTGCATTCTTCATTCTATCAATTTCTGTTTTTCAGAACAGCAGGTGCCTTGATTTTCCAGATGTTAGAGGGATATATTCACTTGCACTATCAAGTATCAGGGGTGAAAAATTGGAAATTTGGTAGATCACATCACCACTTTTGTTGTATTGGATAATTGAAGCTTTGTAGCTGATCCAGTCTGCTTTCCCAATCATCCTTCTGCGTAGCTAACTGAGACAAACCCTTACTATCAACAAGTCTATGATCGCTTACAAAATGTTTTTGGAAACACGCCAGTTAAGACAAGGAAGTAGGGATGCTGAACACGACAGATCGATGCACGAAAATGTACCTGATGAAGATGATACAAACATGTAAAATTCATCGTTCAATAAGCAGAAATCTAAGTTCTGCCTCAGTTGATCAACCACACTGCCTTGGGAAGAACATGATGAGCCCCATGAATGGTTAAAGATAAATTGTATCTTTAATTCACTTACTACACACATTAACAGTGCAGTCATAGTTCAATTATTATTATTATTAAGTGACTTTAATGTGCGAGGTTTTGTATGGGAAAACCTAGAAAAAGTTTCTTTTACTAAATGTTATCCAAATTTAGCTTCTCACCTTAAAGATTCTTCTACAAATTGTAATCTTTTACAATCAAATAAATTGTTAAATTGTTGTGGTAATTCACGTGATTGGTTTTTTCTAATCTTACTGACGTAGCATTCATATTTCTTATGATGGAATTTTTTATCGTGATAAATAAAATATAATTTACCGTTAGAGATAATCTTACCTAAGATTTTGGATTCTAATCTTATATCTGATAAATACATACCAGATTACAAAAATATTAATTTTGTAAGATTAAACATTTACTAAAGTTTGATCCCTAAATAATATTTATTTATTATTATACAACACCCCATAAGCTTGAAGCTTGTGCATAGAACATGGGAATCAAATTTTGTAGTGTATGAAAAAATGCCATGCTGACCAGGATTTAATATTGATCATGATATAGAAATTTTTGCAGAGGAAATGCAACTAAGTCAATCCTTTTGAAATGTCCTAGAAAAACATAAACTGGTTGCTTGAAAAATTCAAAAAAGAATGAAACTTGCCCACTTGTTTCACTATTTTTTTATTTATGTTTTATTTAAGCACAGTACCTGTGGCAACCATTTTTGTTTTGCTGTGCACACACATTTCTGTAATTGTAAAGGTTTACGGAAAAAATCGTATCTAAAAAACTACTGGTCCTAGAAAGGTGAAACAAAAAGCGATTTATTCATATTTTCTCAAAGTTAAGGACTGGTTTAGTGACTTATTTACCTATCTCTTTTCTTTCTATGAGAAAATTACAAATAACATTGAACATGAAAAACTGTGTGAAATTTCACTTCAGGTAATTTTTTTCAAGTGGCAGGGATGGCATATACAGTTTGAATAATTTTTTTTATGTAGGTATATGTTAGTAGTTTTGCCATAAATAATATTAATGGTGATATACTTACCCCTAAAATTTTATTTTTTATTAATTTCTGAAAACTAATTATTTTTTTAATTAAAATTTTGGCTTCAAATAACTCTGATGGGGCTGGTGATAAAAATCTCAATTTTGCACAATTGTTGGACTGTTTTTGTAGATGTTTATGGCAAATAGAAAGTTTCTTGTGTTGAAGTTGATGTTTTCAATATTTTTAAAATGTTTTTTTTTTTTAATTATTAATGATACATCTAATTTAATAACTTAACCAATACCAGTATCCAAATACAATTTTGATACAAAAATTTTAGCAAAACTTACCAAAACTGAAATTTCAATAAGTAGCCTAAATGATTTTTCAAGAATTCATTTTTATTTTTGTATTGGTTCATTTTTGTAAACACTATGGAATAAAAAATAAATTGTAGCAAAAATTAAATTGTACTTCAATGAAATAGCGTTTTTGTAGCAATGAAAGTTTTATTTATTGTGGTACCGTATTTATTTAAATTTGAATGCTGATGGCCTTTGATCCATACTGAATGTTTTCAGTTTTGATGGAGTTGATACACCCAAAATGCTACAAGCAGCATCAAATTGTTCAAAATTGTGATGTGGAGCAATGTATTGCTCTTGGTTTTTGAATTCATATAGTTTTTTGTTCTGCCGAGAAAAAATAATTTTGAAATAGTTTACAGAAAGATAATTTCCAGGAACTAAAATTACATTTGGAAAAATGTGTTCTTTAAGAGCTTGCTCTAATGTTATTTGTCTTAAGTTATTCTTAACTGTTTTTTTTTATGAGTTCCCAAAGGGTCACAACAGAGCTGTCCATACAGGTGACTGAATTTTGGAATTTTAACTCTTTTTGAAGACATTTACAAACATTAGTGACAACATCTGAATTAACAAATAAAAAATAAGTTGTTTTCACATTAAATTTACAAATTTTAGTGAGTTCTTTTGGTTCCATACACTGTTTTACGACACTCTTCATTCACATAAATTCCTACAGAACATTGTTTTATGCGAAATTACTAGAAAATAATGTAAAAATTTAACTGATTTAAAATTTGAAAATATAATATTATTAAGTAAAACTTATTTTAAAAAAACTCCTGAACACAAGATGAAATTTTTGACACTCTATAGATGTGAGCAGGTCCTTGACTAATATCAGTCTGTAACTGCAAAGCTAAATGATGAAACAAGCATAAATGAGCATGTTGCAACAATATTAATTTTCCTGACAACTGGAAATAACTTCAAGCGCCAGTTATAACATGAACACTGCAGTTGAATGGCTCGAACAAGTCTAGTTCAACTATAGTAATTAGTATAAAAATATTGAAGTGCCAAGAAGACAAGAAACTCCCTTGGAGCACCTCTTTTTTGACTCAAAACAGTATTGCTTTTAACAGGTTTTTCATGATTTATGAGAAGTTATAACTTCTTTATTAGTACAATACACAAGAAACTTTTCTAATTTGCCATAAACATCTACAAGAACACTAAGTTGTACAAATTTGAGATTTTTATCATCAGCCTCATCAGAGTTATTTGAAGCCAAAATCTGAATTTTTAAATAAAAATTAGTTTTCAAAAATTCATAAAAATTTAGGGGTAAGTATATCATCATTAATATGATTTACGGTAAAACTACTAATATATACTTATACATAAAAAAATAATTAAAAAAACTGTGTAAGCCATCCCTGCCTCTCGAAAACAATTACCAAAACTGAAATTTCACAGTTTTTCATGTTCAGCTTTATTTGAGGGTAATTTTCTCATAGAAAGAAGAGAGATAGGTAAAAAAAATCACTAGAGCAACCTTTTACCTTGAGAAAATATGAATAAATTGCTTTTTGTTCTAACCTTCCAGGATCAATAGGTTTTTAGTTACAATGTTTGCCATACACCCTTGGAATCACAAGAATAGGTGGGCGCACCGTAACAAAAATGGCCGCCATAGATAAACTGCTTAAATAAAAAATTTAGAGAAATTAGTTTTAAGGTCCTGAGATACGTAGAAAACAAGTGGGTAAGTTTCATTCTTATTTGAATTGGTCAAGCAACCACCTTTGGGTCACTTTAAATGGATTGACCTGATTATAAACATTGTTGATACATATACAACTTATTATCACAAATATTAATAAGGAAAAGTTGTATAGGCTTCAAATACAACACATATCTACTTATTATTAAGAATTATTTAAAAACAAATTGAATGTAATACTCTGAGTCATAGAGATTTATTATTAAATTACATTGTTAAAGTTGAGAAATTTTTATATACTGTTCCCAAATATTTTTTTAAATTTGCTAATAAAATAGACAACAATACATCTCATCCATTTCATATTTGTTTTTAAAATGAATATGCTGAGGGCGATGGTATTGTAGAACGTTTTGCTAAAAATGTGAGACTGTCTATATTAACAATGATTTTTCCTAGACTGATATTACATTTAACTAATATGATTAATTAATTCAGTTAAATTACTTTAACTAAGAATGGTGCTGATGAGACCATTTGTCAATTTAATGATAATTCTTTGATGGACCCAGAAAATATTCATCCTCTTTTAGTTAAGAAATGCTCTGCCTTTTTTGTACAGTTCTTAACTAAACTCTTCAATAGTTATTTGAATTCTGGTGTTTAGAAGTCGTAACATTCAGATATCAATAATTATTGTCCTATCAGCAAATGCAATGTTTCTGCCGAACTCTTACATAATTTAGTTTGTATGAAAATTAGAACATGCATACGGTAATTTATACTTCTGAACAACTTGGTTTTTTGAAAGTAAATTACACAAATTAACTTATGTGCACATATGGAAGATATCTAGAAGCAATTTTTAAATATTTTCATGGTGCATTTGATATAGTCAATATAAAATTACTTATTAGAATGCTTGTTTTATGTGGATTTAATAATAAATTGTTGTCTTGAGTATATTTATTTTACAAACTGAATTCCCTGTGTTAAAATTGGTAATTTTACCTCTAAGCCTTTTACGTTACATGTGGAGTGTGACAAGGCATGCATCTGGGATCTCCAATTTTCACAATATTTATAAATGACATTAGTTTAATAATATACTATTACCATTTTTTTTTTTTTATTTGCAAATGATATGAAATTGTTTAAGCCTATTACAAATATAGTTGATATTCAATTACTTGAAATTGACTTGAGCTCTATGCAAAAGTGATGCGACAAATGTTAGTAACTTAAAAAGAATGTTTTCATATTCAATTTGGAAAGTCTGCTAATGTTGACATAATTATTTACTGAATAATATTACAACACAAAAGATAGCTACTGTTAAAGACGTGCCCCTCCCACCACAAACGCCCGAGTACAACCCACTTCAAAAACATCCAGTTCCCATGAATGACCCTGAATTTTGATATCAAGTTATCCTAAGTAAATACATTGGTTATACTTATCTAAATCATTCAAAATTTTAAATGTTATTCTTTACAAATTTTAGAAATATTAACTCTTCAGAACTTTACGGTTATGCTTTTTTATATCCAGTACTAAATTATTGCTCTGTTTTCTGGTGACCTTTTACTGATTTGCAATTAAATTTATCAGACATACCTCATACAATCTTTCTTAAATGTGCTGCCTATAAAATCAGTGATTCTATACACTTTGCTCATCATAACTTAATAATTCATATTTCAAATTTGTTAAAAGTAGCAAGTATTGAATCACATCTGATGAGGATAGATTTAATATTTGCCAATAAATCAAGACCTATTCTATCTTATGAATGTTAATTTTGTTAACTATTAATCTTTTGTTATTGTTTTTTTTTATATGATTTTGTATTAATGGATTTCATGCCTGTTTATTTGAATAAAGAGGTAAATTGCTGTTAATCATCCAGCCATTTCTTTGGATAAAAATGGAAAGTTAGGTCTTAACAACAAAGACAATTGCAAAATTGTAGTAAGTACTTTGAAAGATTAGCCAGAAATTAAACAAGGTGAATGCTTGAGTGCAACAAAATCATGAAAACAGCCAAGAAAAAGTGAAGAACTTCTTCTAAGAAGAGATATGAAAAACTGAAAAAAACTTCACAAGACTGAAAAATGCATTAATACATCCACTACACAACTAAAAAGATAAAACAGAATAAATAACAACAAAAGGATTTCCCTCTTACATCTGATAAACATCAAAGCACTTCCAAATAGATGAAATTAATTGTAAACGCTAACTGGGAGAATACCAAGAAGGATTCAGAAACAGAAGTGCAGAACAAATCTTGAACCTTAAAAAAATAAGGGAAAAATGACAAGGTATAAAAACTAAGTAATTGTCTTCATAGATTTCAAAAAGAGTTACAACTCAATCTACAGAATTTCTTCTTCATTTAACAACCTTATTATTTGGTATAAATCCCGAAACAATTTTACATTATTAAACAGACTCTGACAAATATAAAATTAGAGGTGTCAGAAGAATTAGAAATTAAAACATTAGTAAGACAAGGGAATGAATTAGCTTAAAAATATTTTATCTGTGTCCCAGCGAAAGCAATAAGAGAATGGGAAGAAGATGAAACAAATTTGAACACACCACTAAATAAAACTGGGGAGGACCCGTTTGCATCAGATGCATCTTTAGTTTGAAATCAGATGAAATAAGTCAAATAAAAAAAAGGCAAGTAAAAACTTGAGAAAAATGCTACAACTACTAAAAATACAAGAAATGGATGCAAATTAAGAAGTAATAAAGATATTTACAAACACAATGAAATTGAAAATGTCAGATTACATCAAAAAATGAAGAGCCAAATCCTTTTTTCAAGCTCAGAAAAAAGATCTTCAACTATATTTACAGCAAAAACAATGCAAATCAATAAATTTCAGTGTTTCTAAATGAAATGAAGATATCTGAAGGAGATCGTGCAATATAGAACAATGTTCAGAGAAACAAAAAACAACAACATTTGGTCAAGAGAGAGAAGGCAAAAAACAAAGTAAAAGAATGAAAAGTTGATGGAAAATCAGTAAAGAAAACACAGAAATATGAGGAATGAATGCAAAATATTGCTTCATAATCCTCAGACAGTCAAATAAACAAAAAATTAAAAACTTACATGATCAAATGATGTATTCGTTCCCGTCCTGTGATTTGGTAAAAAAATGCATATCATGTCTCCTACATTATCCGGTTCATTCTCTAATTTAATACTTTTACTAAGAGGCAGAGCTTCATTATTAAAAGAATTATTTACAGGCTCGTTCATTATCTGTAAAAAAAAAAACAAACTAAAATAAAAATAAATTATCTTAATAAAATAAAAAACACTATATAAAAAGACTTCATGACACGTCTCTTGCAATTCCTTAATGATTATTCTTGGTTTAATATTTTATGGTGGCCTGAATGAGGTTATATTTGATATAACCTCATATATATAACCTGAATGAAAAATTCTAGTTAACTTTACAGAGAATCTACTTCTAAGAAAATTAATATAAATAACATCTATTAAAATTACACACAAATTCTGGAACTTTAAAAAACATAATGCACAATCTGGATCAGAAATGTGATAAGATTTTAAATAGAACAATTCTCATCAATGTATGAACAATTTAATGTAAATGAAAACAAATAAAAACCATAACAAAACAAAGAAATGAATAAAAAAGCTGATAATGTAGTTGTAGGACTTTCACATCATATGCCTTTTTTTATGATATGCAACTTACACACACTAACACACAACTGAATTTAAAATATTTGTAATTTTATTTAAATATAATATTCTTTTGTTTATTTAATTTATTAACACTAATTACAATGCACACACTTGCTGCTTTACATCAGTGCTACACAACCACTCCTTGTGGTGACAGAGGGGTACTACAGATCCAGTATAATCACTTAGCCACTAATTTAGGGCATTTTTTTGGGTAGGGAGCAATTTCAAAAAAAACTTTTTAGCGAATATTTTTTTTAATAGTTAACAAATGTGCCTAAGAAAAATAAGACCTTAATTAGGTGAAATCTCAAGATAATGAGGATGACCTTGCTCTACAGCCTCACCCCCTTCACCTTTTTAAGTTGAAAATTTAATGGCATCAATGCCCTCTGTACAGAAGTAATCTGACAGTTTGGTTAAATTTGGTCCAGTAGTTCTGGAGATATGAAGTGTTAGACACCGAACACACACAAGTACATATAAATGATGTAAAATTTCCATCCGGTGAAAACCGCATATGCCCAAATTGGACCATTACAATACTTTCCCTCCTACAGCTGTAGCACTAAATGGGAAAGTAATACATTTTAAAAAACAAAAATTACATACTTTTTGTTTTTTTCTAAAAATTATCAAATATCAAAACTGTTCTTGATAAATCTACAAACATTTCTTCAAAGCAGTTGCTCAATGTGGTCGCCATTCTGTTCAATGTATATTTCAGCTCAGCAAATCCATGCTGGCTGGGATGTCTAATAGCATCATTATTATTCCTAATAGTAGTAGTTGCAGCTACTACCATACGATGTTTCAATTCTTGTATGCCAACATAAGCGAATAGACTAACGACTTCATCCAACCCCAAAGAAAAAGTCCGATGACATGGGATCAGAAGATCAGATAACCAATTTTACTGGTCCGTTTTGACCAATCCATTGCTTACTAAATGTGTTATTTAAATGATTCATCACATCACGACAGTAGTGAGCAGGTGCGCCTTTTTTTTTTCCTTTTTGTGTTTAGCCACTGGAACCACAGTTACGATTACTTGAGAGGATGAATGAGGTTGATATGTGTGAATATAAATGAAGTGTAGTCTTGTACAGTCTCAGGTCGACCATTTCTGAGATGTCTGGTTAATTGAAACCCAACCACCAAATAACACCCATATCCATGATTTAGTGCTCAAATTTGTAGAAAAGTGCCTTTACTATGATTTGAATCTTAGAACTCTCGACTTTAAAAACAGCTGATTTGTGAAAACGAGTTCACCACTAGACCAACTCAGTGCGTTAAAAGTTGTGCCATCATTGAAAAACCATATCTGCACTCTTATCTGCAAGTGGAATATCTTCCAAAAGTTACATTAGTATTGTCTTAAAAAAATGCAAGTACCAAACTCCTTTGAAGCTTAGTGATAAAAAAAGGGGCCTATGAAATTATCATCAAGACCACAGCACACATTAACCAAATAAACGTCCATAGGAAATGACTTGCAGCAGACTGATAAGAATTTTTTTTTGTCAAAGTGACAGTATTATGATAATTTACAATGACATTTCTTGTAAAACAGGATTCATCAGTAATTAGAATATTATTTAGGAAATTGGGATGATGTTCACAATTTCTAATCAACCGTTGACAAAATTTCATCCATTTTATCAAAATCAAGTGGTAATAACTCTTGTATACATGTTGCATTTTAAGGGTATAATTGGTGTTATTGCTTGACTGCTCATGTCACACGCTTGGATGTGAAACATGAAAGCGATGTTACAACCTTCTGGTGCTTGAGGTGGGAGATACTTCCACAACATTCAATACTGCTTCTTCAGCGTTAGCATCTTTTACAAAATAAAATCATTGTGGTTTAAGCAAAACTTGTTTCTCGAACCCATCTCTCCGAAAGATTTTCTTAAAAACTAAGTGAGGTCCATTTTTATTCAATTTCTTAGATGAAACACCACAAGGAAGCACCAAATTTACCCCTCAATTTACACACAAGAATATTGAAACTGTTTAATTTCACAAAGGGAGCAAAATCCAGGGCTAAATGTTTTGCTTTTGCTAACTAACCATTTTCTGACTTATGTTTATATGAACTTTTTTTCTTATATTAGGGAATAGAATCATCTCCCCAGAGATTGCCGTGCAATTTGGAATCTCTTGTATATTGAATGATGTATTTTTAAATGGTTCTACTGATAATGCTGATTTTAGCACAGATTCTGATGAAAACCCTGAATACAAATCAGAATTTAACAAAGCAGTTCTAAATAACAGGACAAAAATCAGAAGTTTATAGAAAGCGATTGAGGAAAGTTAAGATGGAACTATGAATTTGTATGATTCTGCTAGTAATTCAGCTGATATAAGTAACGGCAACAATACTCCGATTTCTTGTATTTCTGATCTCAGTGTTATGAAGTGTGCATCACTGGAGCCTCCAACGCTCCAGGTATTCAACAAGGCACTAGGACATGAAAACAATGGAGATGCTGAATCTAACCTAACTGCATTAATAACTTAGATACAAGATGATATCTTATGGGGACCTTCCAGTGAAGGTACAGGCACCAACTCCCAAGAAAGCTATTTATGTACTGTTCATCAATGATGCCATTTTTAATTTATTAGTCGACGAGACAAATCATTATGCAGAATAAAAGATTCATCCAACCAGTACAAATAAAATGAAAATTTCTTTGGGATATTTTGTGGATTGGTCTTTATACAATGGTGAGTATAAAGCAAGTCTTTTGTATTCTAACCATGTTAGGAAACAGATTTCAGATTCTTTCAGATTCTTTTGAGAATGTTCCATGGTTCAAATAATGGAAATGCATCAGAAGGTGACACACTGTACAAAGTTCAACAACTCATCGAATTGCTTCCCATTAAGAAAGGTGTATCAATAAAAAATAATGCCTAAAGAGTATGGCTTGTCTTTCATCAATACTGTTCAAACAAAAAAAAAAACAGCATGGGATGAAACATTCCAAATTAATTCCTTGTCTTTGGCTTCACAAGGAATCTCATTATATATGCTGGAAAAGAATAGAGCAGTTCCAGAAACATATTTGTTGGAGCTTTCTGGACCATTACTTGATGCTGGACAATCATTTTATTGTGACAGTTGATACAAAAGTGTATCGTTGGTTTCTCAGTTACTCGATTGTTATACACATCTTGTTAGTAGTACCTTAAGGGTTAATGAAAATAGAAATCCAAAACAATTAACAGAAATCAAATTGAAAAAAGGTGATATAGTCTATACCCCAATGTTCAGGTACAAAAAAAGAAATATTGAAATGGAAATATAACAGGGATGTGTTAATGATTTCAACAAAACACAGAGATGAAACGGTAACAAAATAGAAGAGAGGGAAGGACAACATGAAACCCAAGGTAGTAACAGACAACAACGATGCCAAAGCACCGATCTTCTATAAAAAATATGAGAAGATATAATGTTAAGAAGAATTAATTAACCTGTAGTACTTATTAAACATATTGAGATCAAAAGATAAGTAGAATTTTGGAGAATGTTCAAGTGACATAACTTGAGCTTATAATAACAAATAAAAATAAATTTTGAATTGTTTAGTAAAAGGGAAAAGTTAAAATTTGTTTTAAAATGATTTAACGAAATTACTTCCCTTGGAGAAAAATTTATTCATTAACTTCTTCCATTTTGTCTTCCTTTAAAAATCAGAATGTAGTTTTAATTCTCTAAATTAATTTGTTTTACTTTTAATTGAATCCATATTAGGTTTAAAGTTTGACTACCAGTCTCAGATTAATGAAACTGTTTCTTCCAAAATGCCATATACAGCTAATTTTATTTCATTCCTGAAATGTTAATCTGAAACTCAATTATTAATAACTTTAGTAGTTTTGTCATTTTTTTGTAATAATGTTCAATAAATAAATCCATTATGCATTTCACAATAGCATTATTATAAATTTGGGTTTATAAACATACATTTTTGAGGTTTACATTTAAATCATTTGTGTGAGGAAGAAAATGTTCTTACATCTCTTTAAGTACTAGTATTAAACACTTTAAGCAAACCATTAAAATATATATATATATACATAGCTAGATTGGGTAAATCTGATGCTTCTTATTCAGCAATAAGCAGTATGCCTTACTAATATTAAAAATAATTATTAACATGGAAGTTAGAACTAACAAAAAGCATGAATAATAAAACGTAATTGAGTTCATGAGCACAAATAAATAATTTTAGTTGTTAGACTTGTGGGCTTAAATATTGGGTGTTGAGGTAATGTACATCTGATTCATTAGTTGATAAATTATCAGAATTAAGTAATGACATATGACCTAATCTTAAGTATTCTTGCATAAAGGCAGAATATTCCCTTTTAAGATTTGTTTCATAATCTTCATTCCAGATTAAAAGCCTACTTTTAGCGTTAATGAACGATTCACCTAGCTGGGGTTTATCAGATTTACGTGGTAATGAGAAGATAAATCTGCCTTGATTGTTCGTAGAGGTATTAAGTTGGAAGTGTGTTTGACATGTAGAAGTTTCATTAACAAACATTAGAATCAGTTTCAAGAATTTTCCAAAAATTTTCAAACATAGTTGAATGTTCTGAGTTATTGTTGGTTGTAAAATGGGATGTAATAGTTTAAATTCTTATGTTTAAATTTAGTAGGAAGACAACCGCTAAGAATACATCCTAGCTTAGTCTCTTGAATAACAGGATATCTTAAATCTCGAATAAATTAGGACAAGATAATATAATATCTAAATAAAATTGGGCTCAATTAAAATATCGATATTAGTTAATATAAGGTAGATTAAGATAAGAAGTTTCAACTCTATGTAATGGAAGGTTAGTTTATGTCTGGCAAAACAGCACAATACACCTTGAATGAAACGTTTTTTTATCGTGAATGCAACGAAGTACCACACCATAATCAGATTTGACTAATGCATTATTTATGCCTGAAATAGGCAAATGTTTATTGAATTGAAATCCCAATTTGCAAACAAACGTATATGCCTAAGTCTAACAAGACTACACAAATAAGAATGACCAAAAACATTGTCTACATTACATACAGCAGTATACAAAATTACATTTTTGTTTAATTGTAAACAAGTCATTATTATTAAATTTATCATTACTTATCTTATCAGTATGAACGAGTGTGTAGTGTCGTTCACGTAAGTTATTTGAGCAACACTGATACTATGACCTCTGTGAAAACATATGAGACAGTTATTTTTTAAAAAGTATCTTCATTCATCATTGGAAAAACTTATAGCATTTTTGTAACTGATGACTGAACTTACGAAATAAACAATGCTTAAAGTTAGATCTAGAATAATAACATTATGTTGTTTATGAATCTTGTTAATGTTTGAAGTAGGATGTTTGCGATGAGACTTAAATGCATTGTTGTAATCTTGTCCTTTAACATTTCCAATACTGAACTGAGTTGTAATACTTTTTGAAAACCCCTTATTTGATAATCTTTCGTTCCATAATCTGGCAGTATTATATTCTAACCTTGTTAACTGGGAGTTTCAATGCCTCAAATGAGTTGACAAATGAAATGTCAATAGGATCTAATGATTATCTTTATCAAATATGATTATCTTTATTATCATACATTTATCAAATTGTTTTATCAATAAATCTAATGCGATTTAATTTTCATTGTTTATTGGAAGTTTTTTAATAATGGCTAAGGCTTCGTCTCTTAGTGCCATATGTAAATACTGTAATTTTTGAATGTGTTAAATCTTTTTGAGTGTTCTAATTCTTGCAATGAAAGCCTTAATTTATTTTATTTGTCTTAATTGTACTTTATCCATAATGATTACAATTAACTAATGTGGCCAAAAACCAAAGTAAAACTAAATTGCACTAATATTATGTAAATAAAGGTGTTAACATAAGTTACGAACCCAGTTTCAATGTAGTGAAAAAAACTACAATGTAATATTTTTGTTCATTCATAATTGAATGACATTGTAAAGAAAAGTGAAATTATAGTTAATAATTGCTTAACAATACCTAAGCTCAGCTGGTTCATTAATAAAAAATAAAAAATGAAAGGCCATGTTTACATCAAGCAAAAGTATGAAGAAAACATGTGAATCCAAACAAGGTGGTCACAGAGTAAACAATATCAGCGTTAATCGAGGCAACGTTTTAGAATTGCTGCACTTAATCACAAAGTACGATGCTGTACTTCGTGAACATCTTGTAAGATCTAAAATGGGTAGCAAAATTTCTATTGCTTATATGTCACCAGAAATTCAGCAATTTTGGGAGATAAAGTTCCCCAACATATCAGACAAGACCAAATATTATTTGATTACATTCGACAGCACTCAGACTTTTCTCACAAAGAAATACATAGCGATTGAAAATCAGGAAGTACACATAGCTGCGGTTAATACATAATTTTATTTGAAATAATTAGTAATCCTTTGATTAGAAAACCAGTGTTCTACCATTCTGTTATCCCAAATTTTAAATATTAAACAACCTATATGTTAAGACAAACAAATTCTCTTCCAGTAGGATTTAACTTCCTACTTCCTGCGTCACGATTTTTTCAGACTAATCTAAATTTAGAATGTTAAATTTTTTTTGTTAATTTATAAAAAATTTTAAATTATTGAAAAATAAAATACTGGTTAGGATACAAAGCAGTACATGAAAAAAGTACTTTAGTGAGAAATGTATAACTTTATCGAGGTGATTTGTATAGATTAAATGTTACATTGTGTAACAATAAACTTTACAGACCGATTGATTTATAAATCAATCAATTTATAAATTTGTTTTGTGTTTATTTTTGTCTTCCTATTAAAACAAAAAATCTTAAGTGAACATCACATGACTTCCTTGCACGCATATTAAATTACATACAATTTTTTTTTTTAATCAATATATTGAAAAAAAATTAAAAAAAAAAAAACAAAAGATGAAGTCGGATTTAAACCGATGTGCCTTCCCCTTGTAAGATTCAAATATTTCATTAATTAAAATTTTATTTGGCTATAACTCTGGAACCAATGAAAGTAAATACCACTTATGGCATATCATCGAAAAGCTCTAAATGAGAGCTTATTATTGCAGTTAAGAAAATACCCAAACTCCAGATTTTTTGTATTTTGGGCTTTTTTAGATACTTTTGGTCCAGTCAATTGCAATCAAAAGGGGTAGTGCACAACTAGATCTTATAACAATCGTAAATCCAAAATTTCAACATCCTATGGCTAATTGTTTTGAGTTATGTATTTTACATACATATGTATGTAAAAACATACAATGTCACACCGAAACTAATCAAAATGGATCCAGGGATGGTCAAAATGGATATTTCCGTTAGTCTTAAAACCGAAATTTTTTATGATCACAATATTTCCTTTACTTTGTACAAGGAAGTAAAAATGAGATTTCCTTGCATTCCCATTTTAATAAAAGATATTGTATTTTAAATTACAATGATGAAGTTAAAAAATATACAAACATCCTACACGAATTAATTAACCAAAACTGGCTTGTATTGAAAACTGAAAAACAATAAGCTAAACAAAAAAAAGTATGTTATAATACAAAAGAAGATTACGGTAAAAATTATAAAATTAAAATTCAACTAGGGTAACCTATATATATATATATATATATATATATATATATATATATATATATATATATATATATATTCTACCACAAGATTGCAGTTTACATAGATTTGCATTTTGTAATAACAAAGCAAACTTCAAAACTATATCAATAAAAATGACATTAAAGTTTCATATTAATGAAATGTGGGGCACCCCCTATTTCTACTTCATATTATTGAAAGCATTTAATATAATGAGTCCTTCTTTCTTTACACTTGTACAATATATAATCCTTAGCTTAATGTCAATAGCTATCTCCCACCCACAGTTTATGAAAATGATCTTTTTTTCATACAAAAATCTTTGTATGGAACTGTGGCGCTTCACAGATCAAACACCATCTTCCTATGTGCGTACACACAAAGGAAGCTGCACACAAGACTGTGAGGGGGAGAGAGAGAGAGCACTGTTGCTCTCGCAGTGCTGACCCTGGCATCTGGTAGAAGGTAGTTTTTTTTTTTTACTTCGCAAGTGTATGGAATATTCCTTGTTCGTTCCCTTTTCTAGTTTAGTCGGTAGAAGGAATATGAAAGCGGTTTAGTTATTTTTTCAGTAGTTATCAGAAGATGGCGGAAAGCAAGGGCTCTTTGATTGCCAAATCTGACCAAAAACAAGCTGGAAAGAGAAGATTATTAGTAAAAACTAATTATGTATTTGTTTCTGTATACATAGAAATTTAAATTAAGCACCGTTGCACTGTAGTGTTTTTAAGCGAATATTTTAATAAGTTATCAAATGATACTAAAAAATATTAGCGGTATTGACATTTTATTATTTATTCGATTAAAGTGAATACGGTTTTTAAGCACAATGTGCTCAAAAATTGTGTACCATATTCTTGAATATGATACAAGTGTAGAAATAAATTATTACCCTGCTTCCAGCTATTCCATTTGATTAATTTTTTTTTCAGTTCTGGTATTTTACAGAAAAGTTTAATCCTACCTTGAAAAGACCCAGAAAAACGTTTTCTGGAGCAGCACCCCCACTAATTTTAGCTACAAGCTGCCACTGATAATCGTGTGTGAATATATATATAATTATTAAATTAATAATATTTATTAATGTAAATGAGTAATTAAATAATTTTTATTTTTTAACAAAAATGTTTAACATTTATTAATTTGTTGTTATATTTTTTTATTATAAAAATATTTTAGTGTTTATCATTATTATTAAAAGTACTCATAAAAAAATACTCAAAATTTATTAATATTGAACAAAAAATGTATGAAAAGTTATCAATAAGCATAACTAAATATTAAAATATGAAAATTCTATTCTGTTCGATTCAAAACAATAAACATAAAATGACGTGATAAAGAATACTATTTTATTTATTTTTATTAAAAAATGTCCATTTTAATATTCAGTCTTCTTTCCTTTGCTCATCAGATAGTGGATTATTTATTATTTTTTTTAAAAATGCATGGCCAATCGGCAAATCTTCCTAATAAATATATCAATAATTTTATTTTCTTTTTAAATTTGGAATCCAACCTGTAGATTACAACAATAGTTGTAATTACTATTACAAGTGTAATAGTTTATTACACTCGATTCATGTATTATTTTTCTAATTTCTTTGGTCGATTCTGCTTTCTTAGTTTAATATCAATCTGAGTGACATTCACTTTTCATAAAAGTCTTCATCGGTTGTGATTTAACCAGTTTATATAATAATATTTTGTATTTTTATAGTATTTTTATTGGCATTCATTTTCAAAAAAAAAGAAAAATCATCCTTGTGCGTCTCATAAAAATTTGTTTTCTTGTCTAGTACTTCTTACCTCTTTGTATCAGTTCTCTAAATGAACTTAGGTGATCTTGTTTCATGGCTGTATGGCAGAAATTAGAGCCATTAAGATACTGTGAACCTGAAGATTAGTTGTCACTTCCATACTTGTTTCCGGTTGTGATAATGAAGCTTCTTTTTGTTTTTATTCTGTTCCGTACATGTATTGCTGTAGATAATCAAGCTCTTTATTTATGGCAAGTTTTATACAACCGGATTCCTTCTTGCTTATTTTCTTTGCTTATTATTTTCTTGCTTCCTAACTACAATCTGTTCTATCTGTTATGTCCAAATTTCTTGAACTTGATTTCTGGCATGATCTCTCTTCTTGTACTTTGGACAAATTTATATAATTTCAAGCAAAACTTAAGACCAAATGGAAAAATATAAATATGTTGGTATTATTCAAATTAGAATGCAGAATTGACAGCTAAATAAAAAAGGAATATCATTGTTGCTGCATTACCCTTTTAAACTCTACAGCAATAATTGTGGTAATCTCTAGACATCAGTGACTTAATGAAAAACTAAAAGATCTACAGCAGGAAGCAGCTCCATTATATATTGCTTCATCGATATTTTTCTTAAGAGAAAAAATGTTTAACTTACGAAATAAAAAAATTGGAATATCAGATTTAACTGAATAATAAAAATAATTTAATAATAATAGAAAAAAATAAAATAAATAATAACAAATTGTTTATCATACAGGCAATTAATTAACTTTACATATAATATGCATAATCATCTTGATAACAATGTGAGTTGCTTGGAACTTTGTTTATAGTTTTTAAGAAATACAAATAAATTCTCAACAACTGAACCAACTAAAATCTCTCTGTAGGAATATATTCAATACTCTCCAAGCATCTCGTAGATATGAGTTATAAATCCACCAAAATAGAAAATAGTGTTGATATTGTATACACACTGTAAGGAATTGTGTTCAGTAGAACACAAAATGACATATTAAATGAATAAGCACAATTAAATACAATACAGTATTTGATCAAATTCTAAGTATATCTGTTCCTAACATGAAAAGGCATAAATGTTTCATGCTTTGGTTATTAATTCCTTATTTATAATGATTTGTTTTGCCCCTGCTGCCCCATTTGCATAGAAAGTAACAAAATTTAATGCAGCTGAATTGGAAACCATTAAAAACGCAATAAACTACAACATATAGTTCAATGGTACTTGTAATCTGCTACCTCTGTGTAAACGGCAGTTCACTAGTACTTGTACTGAATTTTTTCTAATCGGATTTTCATATTTTTCTTTTATGTTAGTTGCATTTGCTAATGGCACAGAAGAAAAAGGACAATTTTTAAACTAATTTTCAAAGAATCGATGAGCAATCTTCTTTCTGTAAGGTTATGTTCATTATGCAGTGAATCCATCACAGCACAAATATTGTTACAAAACACTAAATTATTTTTTTCAGAATATCAATCTTGAAACTCTTCCTGATAATAATGAAAGAAATATATTTCATATCAGTTTGGAGTAGTTTCCAGCCTTTCACAAATTCAAATCCTGAACAAGGTCATAATTCACTTTGAATTACCTAATAAGATTCATGGGAAGAGGATTCTGCTTCAAAAGTAGGACCTTCTTTTCAAAAATTTTAAACTGTCCAGTTTAAATAAATGCCGTAACAATGATTCCTTTATGAAGATAAAGAGATTATTAGGTGGTTTCTAAAATGGAATTAAGTAGTTACCTGTGTACACACGTTCAAGGTACCTAAAGGAAAACCTGGACCATTCATGGAAATTTGTGGCATTTAATTGATGAATTTATAGTTCAGCCTGGCCTCCAATAAATATGTATAAATAATGGTTGTGCCTAATACAAATTTTGAAATTAAAACATGTCTGAAAATTTTTATTACAACGTTTAAATTTATCATCTCTCTGAAAAATATGTGGTTTGTTCATTTACTAACAAGTGACAGGATTTAAATCTAAAAACAGTTATATAAAATTTACATAATATTTTTGTTATGGAAATAATATAAGTGAAACCTGGCTGTACTATAAATTCATCATTCATCTATATTGTTTTTTTAAATATCCACTCAAACATAATTGATCTATTCATCTTATCAGCAATCTTATAAAAGTTGGTGGTACACTTATTTATTATAATATTAAAAAATATTACTACTATGGTTTTATTGTAATAGAATTTTATTTATTGATAGCCATTGTATACTAGATGTTATTCGCACATCTTTAGTTCATTCAAAATAATGTAAGTGTAAAATAAATTTTATAAGTATGATACTTTAGTGGAAAAATTAGAATTTAGAGCTGCTTAGAAAAAGAGATAGGATTATTTTTATTGATTTATGAAACACTTATATATTGTTATAGAATTATAGTTGTATAATATTTAATTTTGCTGTGTTTATGTACATATACTATAATATGAATTTTAAATAAATTTTGTTTTTAATAATCATTTCTTATTAGTTATACTCCTAATAACCTTTCTCCTCAGAATACTGAATATTGTTAAACTACTTCATACTTCTTAACTAAAATATTATGTGCATGTAAGTATAAAAACTTTTTATCATCCGTTTGGACCGGTGAAGGTATAACAGCCACAAATGTTTGCCTAAGCCATGTTGTAGCAAAAAATACGAGAAAAATCATTTTTGTATTAAAAAGATTTGATGAAAATGCAGGAGAACACTACTATACACAGAGTCAAATACAACACACAGTATAGACAAGTGAAGCTAAGTAACTGCACTTATCTGTAACGTATCTGCACTTGCAGATAATGCCAGTGCTGTTGTTTAATTCCTCAATAATATGTGCTGCTGTTTAATTCCTCAATAATATGTGCTGCTGTTTAATTCCTCCTCAACTAGTCTTCCCATGTTATTTATAAGGTGTAATGGCTGGTACTCAATACTTTCCTGTTGGATTGTTACCTTAGTGTAGGAATACCAGTCAGGCCTCCTTGCGGCACCTTGGTCATTCCCTGCTCTCTATACCGTAGCTGGCCACTTTGACCATCTCAGAAGGTGATTTGTTCAACAGTCCCTTTAAAATCGCAGCTGGTATAGCGTCTGGGTCAGGACTTTGCTTTGCCCAATTAGCTGACTACTGTTTGCACTTCGTTAAGTGTGAACATCCTGATCTCACATTCATCAATGTCCTTTTGTTCCTCTTCGTTACAAGATCAGAGAATCATTGCTTGGTTCTGTACTTGCTCTTTTGTTAGAAAAGTCAAACGTCTTCCAAATCGCTTTGTATTTATTTTATATGTTTTACCCCATAGGTTGTTGTTGAAATCTTCACACAGAAATTTCCAGTGTTCTTTTTGGAATTATTTATTTCATTGTTCAACATTCTCCTCCTGTGCACGTAATTATCAACTGTTTCCTTTTATTTTTCTCCTTCTACTCTTCTCGATCTTTATTTTTTCCACTGATTAGCTTGAAGCTGCCTTCTCAACGTTGTGTTGTTTGCCGTCCATCAGTAGACCTTATGTTTACATTCATTTCTGTTGATCTCCTTCTCCATTTCTTGTTGAATCACTTTGAAGTGCTTCAGATGTCCATTAATAATTCTACCTACCCCTCAATCAACAACTACATCTACCTGATGAATCGTTGGTTGCAATGGTTGACTTCTTGATACAGCTCTAAAAATTGGTTCATTAATCTCTAAGTTTGCGATTATATGGTCACTCATTATGTCGTCTGAAAGATCATACCATTTCCACTGTTATTCCAGTTAAGTCGAAGACTGAAAACATGTCCCTTTGCAACATATTTTGGAATGTTGTCATTTATGCAAGGCTGTGTCCATCTCTATTGCTATAAAACCCTTACTTCTGCTCTTGACTTGCCAGGCAATCTTACCAGTCACATCCAAGATCGCAATGTCACCTTCTGTGTCAATACACCACCCAGATCTGGCCGTTACATATATGATGGGCCTTGTGGCACTAAGCATATCAGGCCCTTTTTCTATGAGAACCTCCTCCACCAGGTAATGTGATAGAGTACTTTGATTAACGTCAGCAAGTACTACTTTAAGCATTGTCTGTTTGTCCACACATCTGGCCCCTTGTTACTAAAATTTAGATAATGTTTTCGTTCTTGACACGTTTCGATCTTGTGGCCTTTGCCACTACAGTTGTAATATAAATCCGAACAGTCTAGTCCCCTGGGCTAAAACCTCTTGTGTCCTTGCCCTAACCTGAAGCATCAGTGTTCCTCAACAAGTGATGAGGAATATATATGCCGATTTTATTATATTCCCCAAATCGGCATAAGACTGCTTCTTTAAGTATCAGAGTCCTACTTTCTTCAACATGTGGTGTTGCATTTTTTATGGGTATCTGGCCTGATCTAACTTGTCTTGTTTGATTCTCTAATTGCTGAATCATCACCTCTGGAGGCTCTATTTTATTTCACAAAATATAATGCAACGCCTTCTTGATTGTTTTCCTTATTGGTCCTCCAGGTAATAAAAAACCTACATTTGGACGTAACTGCAACACCTTCCTTATACAACGTATTATAACCGTCATCATTCCCTACACAATTATGATTGGTAATGTTTGATTCACGTCTGAGGCTGAGGTTGCTCAGCGGGTGTCACATTGTGGCTTACCCTGACGATGCTCTACTGCTGGACGAGGGAGGATAGTGGAGAGAGTTTGAATTCTAAGCCGCTCAAGCATGCAGGATACACGAGCTAAAGGGTCATCCAATAATAAGGTGGATTGTTTTCATTTTCGGGCACAAAATTTCAACAAATCGCTTTGTTTTTTACCCAATCCTAAGAGGAGAATAATTCTTATCATATCGGCCACATAATTCCAACCAATCGTATTCTTTGTTTTTACCCCATCATAAGGTGAGAGTAATTCTTACCATTATTCACTCATCCGTTTATTCACAAAAATTCACTCATCCGTATCTCAGATTACACCAAACATTCAACGCCCACAGAGATTCTTTCTATAACTTTCTTATCAAAGAGGTAAAGCCGAGAAAAATTTAATCAATGACATGAAACGTTCACTCTTCCGTATATAAGATTACACCACACATCTAACGCCCTTACACATTACTTTTATAAATATCATATAAGAGAGCGAAAGCCGATAAAAATTTAACCAGTGACAAGAAGCATTCACTCTTTCGTATCTCAGATTACACCTAACATTCAACGCCTTTACAATTACCTCAATTACTACCTTATCAGAAAGAGAAAGCCTGTAGTTTTTTGGTGTTTACTGTCACAGTAAATAGCTTAATCGCTTCATATATTGACTGTCAACACTGTAGGATTTACAAAGCCTTTTGTACGTACTTAAATTGTGACTTTGTTGTGTATAGAGTTTCACTCTTTTCCATTCAATTGCCATTCGCTTAGCATGTTTATTTTATTTTAAATACGCACAATATGAAATTTAATTCATTACCTAAACTTGATTTTTATTTTTGTAGTATCGTACCTTTTTCAGTTTGGATTTTTAAGATAACAGCCAATAAATTTTTTTCTTTCATTTAATTACTATTAGTGAAAGGTCATACACACAATAGGCATAGATTTACAAATTACTTTATACAGTCCACTACTATTGAGAAGAATCGTAAAATATACTTTATTGACAGGACAAAAGTCAGTTAAATTTATCAAATGAATTTAGTTCATAGTAATAATAATAATAACAATAGAATAATTCACTCGATGGAATAAATGATAGATTTGCATAAAATTTGTGTAATAATTTATTTTATTTAATGGAATTTACAACTACATACATACAGCGGTTTCGTTACCTCTTTTATAACCATTGAATTGTGCAGACAGTGTAGTTTGCAGTATCATTACAACAACATTTATATTATACTAGTACATGCAATTTTACCCATCATGTCTGATAAAGGTATTTGAGGTTCTTAATTGTGGATCTTGAAGTTCAAAACTCTGTTTCCATTTCCTGAGCAAACATTCTTTATTTAACATTCTTGTTCATTAATATTTTATTAAGCGACTTGCAAAAATAAAAATGATACAGTATTTGAATCTTTGAGGAAGAGCCTGCAGTCACAAATTAAGTTTTTATATGGAAAAATTATTAATGAAATATCCTTAATCCACTCCATGTTAATATTATTACTTTTGATACTTAAATACAGTTGACAATTTGGTCAATCTCTAGATTTTTCTGTTCCATTCAAATCTATCTGCATAGATTCGTTAAAATGTTTTCCTACTTCCATAAATATAACTTTCTGTACGAGGTTAAAACAAAACGAAACTCATAAATCCATAAAAATTTTTTATATTTAAAATTATTATAAATGATTTCGCTTAAATAAATCGTTTACGTCATGGAAATGGCACACAGCAAGGTTGACATTATTTACATCAATCTTCTTATAATTAAATTCTGTACAATTTATGTTTAAAAAATGTAAGATTTATCACCAATTTAACAACGTTATGTACGTCAAACGTAAAAAAATGTGTTTCTGACCCTATTTTTGGCGTTTTACACAGAATATCTTAGAAACTAAGAGACATACAGTTCTGAGACCTATGTTTTTCGATTTCCCAGCTCAAAAACCATAAGAAACAATTGAATTTGCCCCTAAATTGACCTTCCCAGAATTTCAGAAAACATTAATTTACCTGGACAACTGAAACTCGGGCGAAATCTTTCACCCTGTATAACTCGCTAACAAAGCGTTTTCGGACCTATGTTTATATGTACTTTTTTCTTATTTTTAGCCTCTAGAATGAGTTGTCAAAGTATTGCCCTATCCTCGTGAATCACCCTGTATATACTTATATCTAGTTAATGTAAGTCACACATTCTTATTATTAATGAAATAAGTCATAATAAATTCATATCGATAATAAAGTATAAGTTCACATTGAATACACTAATATCGAAAATACAAAACATTATAATTTACTTTATAAACAAAAATAATTACTAAAAAATTAATGTAAAATGTAAAACGACATTAATCGTTACTCTTATAAGAGAACAACCGATAATAAATAATTTACAAAACAAAAAGTAAAATGAAATTTAAGATATATAAATGTCAACGCATTACGTTGTAAAAATACTTTAAATAAGATGTACAAATGTACATATCCACCACAAAAAAAATTAGTGCACAGTTTTAAATATAATGTCCCTCATCATCGATATCAAATATACAACGTATACTTATGTTCTGTCGTCTACAGATACCGATTCAAACTTAAAAAATTAAGAATTTTAATTTTTTTCATCATAAAACAGAATCTTTTTATATTAAATTTTTAAAAAAATTTGTACTGGCCAAAAGCCAATATATTTTAAATAAATTAATAAAGTTTTTAAAATAAAATTTAATTTAACCCTATATTGTTTATGCGAACATATTTTTATAACTGCAATGGAAAACTAGGAAATGAAGGATAAAAATTTATATATCTTCACCGGTAAACAAATTATCAAAAAAAAGTTTTTTGATATCATCAAAAAACTTTACTTAGATAGGTTTTAGGCCCTTATTCAAAAAATAGTATGAAATGAATTTGATATTTTACTTAATAAGAAAGTTATAGCGATATTGGTTTTTTTTTAGAAAGCCCTGCCCATTTCCACCTCCATGGTCTGATTTTGCCCATGTTCACGAGAAAGTGAAATACATAGATATAGATATGCTAAAGACAAAAGTATAAACAATTTACCACCAACAGTACAGAATTCAATAATGCTTCTTACCTTATGTGCTTTCAAGGATTTCCCTCATCATCGGTTATAAAATTTAAAAAAAATTGTTATGCAGCTAGATAGCCACACATACAGTACCGTTCACAATTTATTTTTTAATTTTATAATATTTAATACGACTACATATTATTACACATTTACAATTTTATTCCTAATTTAATGTGCGATTGTTTAAAACAAAGACTGATGATGAGGGGAACCCTTGAAAGCACATAAGGTAAGAAACATTATTGAATTCTGTACACTTAGTGATAAACTGTTTATACTTTTTGTCTTTGGTGTAATTAGTACAGGAGGGAATATGGACAAATACAATAACAAAAGAATTGGTCTTGCTAATATATATATATATATATATATATATATATATACACTTTTTGAACTTTTACCCATTGAAATAGGTAGCTTTCTTATGAAATCTACCTAAAAATAAGATTCAGATAATAAGACTTTTTCAAACAATATTAGACCTATTTTTGAATAGTTTTGTATTCTAATGTTACATGAATAGTAGACCTTGATCGTTTTGTATTGAACTTAACTGAACTCTTAAACAAAATTTAATTAATAAAGTGAAAATTGAATTTTAAAAAAAATCATAAAACTTATGTAAAGAAATGTATATTCCAATTAAAACAATTTGATCACATTGCATGTAAAATTTGGAAAATTAAGCCAAAATTACCTAATTGTATTGTTGTACTTTTTTTTTATTCGATATAAAATAACACATTAATTTATGCTGTGTTTTACATTTAATCTACTTTTGTTGTTTGGAAACTTGATTCAGTAGTTATAATAAGGATTCTAAAGTACAGAAGTAATAAAATATCGAAACACGATGTTAATTATTAATATAATTAATGTTTAATTATTATTAAACATTTATGTTAATCTACATCAGAGAGGACATCTGTGCATAACGCCTCTGTAATATATTTGTTCTGGACGATAATGCGAAAGTTTTTCATGCTACAAAAAAAAAAATGCCTCAGTAATTGATACTGATTTTTTTAACCGTAACCGAATCAGTAATTTACTGAATCAATTGTCATATTTAGCTTCAGAAAATTTGCTTTCATAAGCTTCTTCAGTACTGAAATTAAAAAAAAAAAATTGTAATTTTTAAATTAAAATAAATAATTAATTATTATTTTATTAATTAATAATTAAATTATTTTTAATTTTTAAAAGAACATACAAAACATTTAGAATATTTTTAAAATAATGAACTGAATACAGAGTGCTAGTAATTTATAAATAACTTTTTGTTTAAATCATAATAATTCTTGCCGTTGCATTGGTAAATTAATTACTACTAAATCTCCAAGATGGAATGTTACTCGTTTGTTAAATACTCTATACTGGTTGTGAGAGCACTAAATCTCACAAACTTACTCAAAAAAGTAACTTACTGACCCTGGAACTTCTTCAAAAGGGACACTACCATGTCAATGACAAAATATTTCAGCACCTGTTTTCCTTAAAAGGAGCTGTGATAGTAGCTATACAGTGATTGAAATTCTTTATAGAATTTACTAGAAAACAACCACAATCCCTAACCCATCATATTACGATATATTATTCATATTCAATAAAAAAAAATTCAATAATAGTGTTTGTTATCTGGGCATCCCAACCCTGCAGGGGGAAGAACGGTAACGTCACCAGTCGCCACAACACACCCTCCGTTCCGAGCCCTGAGGACTTTACTGGATGTCGTCTTTAGACCCCTCTGATTACATCTCACAGTAATCAGCCAGGCCTGTCAGGGTGCTTTATTATTGATAGGCGGTTTCGGTTTTGTTTGCATGTGATTGTGCTACGACCACTTTGAAAAAACAATCTGTAATGTTTAAATTCGATTTTGACGCATTTAGCCTGATACAGACGTATAATTGGTTTAAATTGCTGAACATGCATTGTTGTTGATGAATGTTTGGTGTGACCATTAGCCAGCATTAAACCAAAAAAAGTCATTGCAGTCAAAAAAAGACATACCGTCAACAGCATACATAACATTATGAAATTATTGTACAGCACATGTCAGTAGCTTTTGTTAAGGATTGGAATCTAAGGTTTTGCCGTGACTACTATCTGATGAACAAAAATAATATCGTAAATCACAAACTTAAATGTTTGCAGTGAACTGAAAGAATTGCAAACAAGGAGAATTATATCATCTTAACAGTCTTTTTGGTACTGTTTATAAAAGTTTTTGATGTCCTTTTTCTGTTTATTTTTGGTGTTTACAGCAAATTTAATTTAGATTGATCCGTATTATTCTGTGTTATTCATTGTTTATTTTTATTTTTTTCTTGAATATAATATATATCTTTTATTTTAGGATCTTACTGATGAAACAATTGACGATTGTTTTAGAAAATATTGAGGATAATATTCAGAATACGAAACATATGATTCTCAAGAAACATAAAGATAATGTTTTACGTAATTGCCTACGTAAAATATTCAATGAAATCGACAGTGTTAGTAATGATGGATTTAATAACAATAAAACATTAGAATTTGAACACGATATAAAAATTAATAACAATGATGTAAGCGATAGATTAGTGGAGTGTAACAAACAAAATATTAATGACGCTAAGAAATATACGTGTAATCATTGTGAAAAAACATTCAAGTCAAAATATAATCTGATGCATCACAATAATATTCATGTCTGGGAAAAAATTACCATCGTACATTATGTCAAAATTCATTTTATCGAAGCGGTGATTTAAACAGCATTTTTCTGTTCATATCAGTGAAAAAAGATTTAAATGTAACACTTGTGAAAAACTTTTAATAATAACGGTAATTTGAAGAAACACCTTATAATTCATACAGGCGAGAAGAAATTTACGTGTAATATTTGTTTAAAGACTCTTAATAACAGTAGCAATTTGACGAAACATCTTATAATTCATTCTGGGGAGAAAAATACTCTCCATTCACAGTGGTGAGAAAAAATCCTCGTGTAATTTTTGTCAATTGTCTTTTAACCAAAGTTGTCATCCGAAGTAAGTCACATCTTTCTATTCATAATGGACAGTAGAAATTTACGTACGTGTGATTTTTGTCAAAAGTATTTTAATAGAAAAGATAGATTAGAAAAACACGTTACTGTTCATAAAGAAGAAATTTCTATAAAATTATCTTCATAATAGTTTATATTTATATAAATTCTAAGATTTACTAATGGTACACAATATAAAATTTAGATGATGTGTTTGTATAATTTTTTTAAATGTTTGTATAAAGTTAGTTATTATTTGATGTACAGTATTATTAAATTTTGTTTTTAAGAATTACTTATTTAGTTTTGTTCAACTCGTTAGTAAGTAACTTGTTCTCGTTACTTATGTACTTTTAAGTAGATAAGTAAATCATATTTTTCATCAAAATGATTAAAAAATGTTTTACTGAAATAATTCATATTCAACAACAAATGGTAGTTTGGTAGTTAATTCTGTTCAAAGGGTATCTGATTATATATAAGGTAAAAAGTAACTTGCCTGTTAGCTTCTTATACTAATTTATTTCAAAGCTGTGAATTCATGTAATCCACCAGTTTTATTGCATTAAGTTCATTTTTGTTGTGGTTGTCTTCTTTAAAAAGAAAATCAAGAACTGTCTGTACAAGGTGCAGTAAAGGATTACATGGGGAGTGTTTTCCTACACATAAATTTAAAGAAAAACATTTACCCAAAATGAAATATTTTATCCAAAAACAAACATGGATTGAAAACATTCATTAGTGAATTTTTTGTATTTTATTTTTTTTGGTTTCCGTAGCGGGGAGGAATGCTCTGCCAGCCGCCGTCAGGCCCTCACTGACGGCAGTGTGGGGCTGTTAGTTTAGGGGGATTGGGTTACATGCTAACCTCACTCCCTTAGGTTAGGATTTAAAGCCGCTAGTGTTTAGGTCAAGTTCGTTAAAATATAATTTTAGTTATAGGTCAAGTTCGGTAAATTATAATTTAAGTTAAGTAAGGGGGAGGGGTTTTAGTCGGTGCGAGCCTGAAACTGCCGTCTTGTACGGGCAAGCGGCGGGGCTGGTAGAGCTTTCCCCTCCTCTTACGCAAAACAAACAAAAAATCTAGGTGTAGGAATGGGAGAAAGGTTTAAATCAGTGAGAGCACTACCCTGCATATAAATAAATATATACCTCTTTGAAATCTATAAGATGGATATATATATTTATATATATATATCCTTTACCTGGGCTGTTCAGAAAGTTCTGAACCCAACACAGATGTGGTGCAAGTATGACAAAATTACTATTTGTCAAGTATGATTCTTTATATGGTATGCTATGAAATATCAGATGCATACGTTTTTTTCACAGTTGTATAGCACTAGAATAAAACAAACAAGATTGATATTTTTTTGGAATATGGATAAAATTTATTAAATTTGAACGGTTATTACTTGTGTTAAAAAGGGTAACTCCGACAGACATAAAAAAAAAGTATTAAATTCACTTAAAGAATTCTTACTTTTCAATTTTTTCAATTAAAAAAGTGAGCTGCTGAATTTAAATGTGGTTGTAGATCAATTTAAGATGATAAAAGCTCAGCGCATCCAAAACTTGCTAAGACTGACGAAATCTTCAAATAATCCACAATGTTGTATTAAATGATCACTGACTCACGACGATGTCCGCTACAATTATGCACATGAGCTAGTTGACATCGCAAACATTTCAATAGATGTGCCCACTACACCTATAAACATTTTAGGTGTGAAAAACTTTCTGCTCTATGGGTGCTGCACAGCTGACCGTAAACTTCTCAAGGCTATTATAAATTTATTTAAATATAGTTCCCCTGAGTTTCTTCAACGTTCTATTACAGTACATGAAACACAGATTCACAGTTACATGTCAGAGGCCAAAGAATGGTGGTTGTGTGAAATTGTGCCAAAGAAAGAGAAAATGTTTCGAAATACAAAAAAAAAAAAAATCAAGGCTAAGCATTTTTTCTGTTATTTAAAAAACATTAAGCTGGGAAATAGTTATTTCAGTAGTTTTCAACAGTTGAAACTCAATAGAATTTCAACCGCGCTGATTATTATCGATACATGTATTTCAAGAATTTGTGAATCTATTACCGGTCCTTTTTTCCAGAAAAATTAATCTTTAATTTTGTAAATTAAATACTGTTAGTTTCTTTTACAAAATAATAAGAGATTTTGAGGTTACTGATAAATCTTCTACTAATGAAAAATGTATCGATTAAATTTGTTGTTTATGACTAAGTATTGAGAAAGGAATTCCATCAGTAGCAACTGAATCTTTAATTTTTATGTGCAAAGTCTGTGTTTTAATTTCTTGTATATCGACCTTAAAATAATAGTAATACAATAATTTGGGTCCCAGAAAAATGTAATCGCTTTTTTGTTGCCATTTTATAAAAGAATAATTTACACGTGTAGGATTCCTCTAGTCGAGTAGAGACCAAAAGAGACCAAAAGACAAGCCAAGTCTTAATAGTTCTACATTCACAAAGCTAATTAGCAGATCTCACATTTTAATATTTGTACTTAGAATCCCAACTCGATACTAGAATATTGATTTTTCCAGTATTAGAATACAGATTCAGTATTCTACAAACAATGTCCTAAATATTGTTTAAGTTTTTCCTTTATTTTTAACTACGGGTCAGCCAGAATTCCTCCTCTCCATTTTCTTGTTGTTTCCTGAAATATAAGTCTACATTTATTTTCCCTCAGTTCCTGCGGGCCTGGGAAAAAAATTTATGCAAAAAAGATTTGTGTAATAAAAGAATCGGTAAGTTACAGATTAGCGTATTAAGGATTTACTGATTTCTTTTATATTTAAATTAATGAAACAAATTCTGAAAATTTTACTTTATTTAAATTAAAATACCTGCCGTACAAAAATATTGTTAAATTAAAAGAAAATACATGTATAAATATGGATGCAAATTCATGTTTCTGGTTTAGACCACCTAACATCATGCATTATTTTACGTTAAATCATAGAATATTATTACTTCACATCAGTCAATATTATTTCCTTAAAATGTAGCATCAGTGTTATTTGAAGACAAAAGCTGGTTAAGCTTCTGTCACTTCGTATTCCTAGCATTTAAAAAAAATACTACCTAGAAATATGAACCAAGAATTTCGCTCTTTTAAACTCACCAATTTGTGAGGTTATGTTTGTATTCATATTAAATGTGATCACCGCAAAAGTACCTCTATTTTTATGTGTATATATTCTTACATAAAATTAAACTTTTTTATATACCGAGATAAACACGTTGATGCATGCAATCGGTCAATTACAACTTCATATGTAACACTACATAATTTCAAATTAAACTAACATTACAGAAAACCCACCAGGTTGGTCTAGTGGTGAACACATCTTCCCAAATAAGTTGATTTAGATTTAGTTGAAGTTGATTTAGAGAGTTCCAGCGTTCAAATCCTAGTAAAGGGAGTTACTTTTGTATATATATTTGAATACTAACTAGATCATGGATACTGGTGTTCTTTGGTGGTTGGATTTCAAGCCGCACATCTAAGGAATGGTTGAACTGAAACTGTACAAGATTACACTTCGCTTAAACACACATATCATCCTCTGAAGTAATGCCTAAACAGGAATAAGAAAGAACATTACAGAAAAAAATGAATTTTTTTCCTTCATTAAATTTTATTGCTTTCCATAAATAAAATCATTTATTTTCATGGTTATGTATATTTAATTATGAATATGAAGATGTGCAAAAATAAAACAAAAAGGCATTTCTTCAATGAATTTTATTAGTTAACGTATGAAATTACTGAATTCAAAAAAAAATTTTATGTTTTTTAAAAATAAAATACAGAAATGATAATTTAGATTCACCTACTTCAATGCAACACCTTATTGATTGGAATGTCATTTCATATTCAGTCGCCTGAGCTTTATTAATCTGTCATTTTTAATATAGATTAGTAAGAATGAAATTTTTTCAAATGGCTGAGAAAAAAATGTTAGACTAACTTAGTCTGTATTTCAAGTTAACATTAATTTTAATATAATTTTTAGAAATAAAACTGATAGCATTACTAATCAATCATGTTATCGGTTGAAGTATCTTTGCTTAATCATTTATAAAAGATGTTTGAGTAATTTTAGTCGTTCTGATTCTTTCAATTTTTGAATACGGTAATTATTGTTAACACTCTGTATTAAGATTCTGTATGCCGTCCTCCCTAGTCTTAACTAATCATTATTCTGCTGTCACTTCTCTTGAGCTTGCAATCTGTTGAACTCAATGTCAAGGTTTCACTTTAGAAAAACACCACTGAAATACAAGTGGATCTCAAATTAATCGATTCTTCTTTCAACATAGAATTCTCTTATTCAGAGGACTTGTTTCATTATAACTTGTTTCTGGCATTATTCTTTTATTTATCTCTCTTTTCATTCTGTCTAATATCAGGCCCGATTAGATCTGTTTCATTCTCAATATGTAAGGTTCTACTGAAGCAAGGATAAAGTTTTTTATTTAGGTTTATTTTCACCTTTATTTTTGCAGCTAAGGTTAAATTTCAGATTTTTGACAAGTAGGCTAAGCTTTGAGTTCTTTTATTTATCTATCTCTCTTTCCATTCCATCTAATATATCAGGACTAATTACATCTTAAATGCCTTAGGTTTAATGGAAGTAAGGATATAGTTTTTATTTAGATTTATCTTCACCTTTTTTTTTTCATAAGGTTGCAGTTAAGATTTTTTACAAGTAGGTTAGCTTTGGGATTTGTAAACTATACTTTCCACCGGTAAATAACTTTTTTCGATACAATTTTATCACACTGTCTATAAAACTTAAGAAAAGATATACGAATTATGTAGAGCAATATTTTTTCACTAAATAACCTATTTGGAATGGCTCTGAGATTACATTCGAAATTCTGAAATAGTTTCAACAAAAAAAATTTAATCAAAGAATTAAAGTTTTTAGCCAAACTACTAATAACTGTAAATTTAAAGGAAATGAATGAAGGTTTTGCAAATTAAATCTTCATCCCTTCTATCACCGACATTGGTATTAAGGGAATAATCGTCTTTATCATCTTTCCTGGATGCCATTACCTTTTATCAGCCGATCAAATTTACATTTCTTTATTGAAGTTATAATTGTTGTAATATACAAGTATGTATAATTTCTCCCTCTCCATATTTAATCTGGACTCAGGTATGTTTCTTAGTAAAAGTTACATTTGTCTGCTTGACCGGTTAATCAGTCTTTCATACTTATTCGGTGTACAATGGATTACAAATATTATAATTGCTACAATTCATGTTTTTAATGTTCAATGGACTCTTACAGCATTTTTCTAGTCAATTGTGTTAGTTTTTTTTTTATTAAAAATTGTATCAGCTGTGGGATAGATGAGGTGAAATAAAATCATTACTGACTTCTTATTAAAAATTAATCTGTATTAACTGATAGAAAATAAGGCTGGAACTAGCAGTTTATAGAGGCATTGGCAAGACCCCAATTCATATTTCACAGCAAATGGAAACCGATGAATTTCGAGTGCGCATGCAACAAAAAAGAATCCCAATATTATTGTCCATTGTTTCCTTCGCAACCGGCTCTTAATTTAACTCCTTGTATTGATGAAATCTACCGTAAGTACATTTAGGCTGGTTTACATTTAGTTTCAATTTTTTATTGTAATTATTTCCATTTTAATATTTTATTATATTTACTACTGTTTATGTTATTCCTTTGAACTTTTTCAGTACTGTAATGTATTACGATTGTATTTGATAAAATATTAACATTTTGTTTGGTTATTATAATAAAATTAATAATTATCAATTCTGATATTTGTGTTTTTATTTTATGTCTCGTCCAGTATAACAATTTACTTTGTTAAGTCTACAAAGTTCATAATATAATGCTACTATTACTGTAGATTGTACAGTATGAATGAAACTAATGAAAATATAACACGATAATTATTTTGTTGTTTGGTGGAGAACGCGTCTTCCCAAATCAGTTGATTTAGAATTCGAGAGTTCCAGCGGTCAAGTCCTAGTAAAGCCAGTTATTTTTATATGTATTTGTACTAGATCGTGGATATTGATGTTCTTTAGCGGTTGGGTTTCAATTAACCAAAAATAAAATATGAGTTTTCAAAAGGAAAACAAAAATATCGATTTTTCATAAGTTTCACTTAAATTTGTCTAAATAATTCTCAATTGAATTCTATTTATTGTAATTGAAATACTACTAGTTGGAATATACTTACATGGGATATTTTTGATTTAAAAAAAGAAAGTATTTTTGAGAATTGTTACTGTTTTCAGAAGCGATTGACACTTTATGTCTGGTTGTAAAAAATGAGAAAATCTAAAAATCTGATTTTTTCTTTTAGATTAAAGTAGTACCAGAGTTAATTTTAAAAGCCAATAAAAAACAGTTATTTGCTGAAGATAAAAATTGAAAATGTTAAATTAAAAATATCAGCTGGTTTGATAGAGCTGAGTTTTAAAAGATATATATTTCCACCATAGATAATTTGAGAATAAATAACGTAAAAATCTAAAAAACTAGTTTCTGCAAAAAAAATAATTATAAGATGATAATAATCATACCAAAAAATTAGAGATCCGGAATTAACATTTATATTTCTAAGATTACTAAAGGAATATTCAATAGAAGCTCTGGTTAAAATATTGAAAGAATTTGTCAATAACACTAAAGCATTATAAAATAAACATACTCAAAAGTTAAAATTTAAGGTTGAATTTCGAAACCCATTCAAATAAAAATGACAGTAAGACAAGATGATGGTCTCTCACATCGTTCAATTTCGCTCTGGAAAAATCGATTGAAGAATAGAATATGAAAATACAAATACTTGTAAAAAAAAAATACAAAAGTCAACATCTAAATGTTTACATTTTACCATTAGCTGATGACATGGTAACTTCGGAAAAAACTTTAGATGGGAGAATGAAATTTCAATAATCAGAAAAAAGTGCAAACAAAATCAAGCTATAAATTTAATATAATGGATTCCAATACTATGTATAGTTTACTGACATACCGTTATGTTTCAGTCCACTGCCGCCTTTCACAAAATATAATAGTAGTATAAATTACCTTAATTTTATTGCCCGGCGGTGGTGCAGCCCGTATAACAGCAAGGTTGATTCGTATTCTTTCTTCTAATTCGTTATTAAAATGTAATCGATCAGCGCTTTAATGAACCAACAGGACATCAAGATATGGACTTGGCGCTGGTGGATAGATGCTGAAGAACCGCAAAGAAAACCGCTGTAACAGCGAACAAACCGGATAATGATGGCTTCATCTAAAACAACTTAATGTATTTTGAACCGATTAAAATAATTAAAATTAAATTATCGCATATTTATAATAATCTTATTTGGGGAAACAAAAGCGATAAAAAATAAAAACATTATATTATACACTTTTTAATAAATTTCAATATTCTGCACATAGATGATGACTGGTGTTCGCAGGCAACAATAAGAAAAAGGGTAGACTATAACCCCATTAATGAAAAGAAAATATATATATACATATATATAAAGAAATTAATTTTCATTAATCGAACTAATTGTAAAATTATTTTCAAGAAACCAATTAAATAAACTAATTTGCATAATCTAAACTAAAAAAAAAGGTTTTACATAACGAAAAAGTATCTCTTAACTTTAAAAATTTTACTATAACATTTTAGTTCGGTTAATAAAATAAAATTAATATATATAAAACGAGCTTTTATTTTATTTTATTTATAAAGAAAATTTAGTGTAAATTAAATGCGGTATAAATATTGAAAAATTATCATTTAGATAAAATAGTGTGTTCCCTCGGGTGGATAACCGGGAGACTGATGCTGATGATCTGCTACAGCGAGACCTGTAACGAAACAACACGTATCGAAAAAATCTCGAGTAAAAGGACTTGAGAAACTTTTGATGTCAAAATTTTTTCAGTTTGTTGCGTTAAATAATTTACAACTGAAAATATAAAACTAAATTTTTTAATTAAATATGATAATTAAAGTAAATACCTCGGTTGACCGGGCCGTTTAATTAGGGTCTGGGCCATAATTCCAACATTATTTGTTTTAAGTTTGTTTCGGGTGTAATTCTAAAGGTACGTAATAAGAAAGTTACAACGAGGGGGTTTTAACTCGTTTTATATCCATCGCGATTTTTACGTCCCTCCAACTTTCAGTGCTCATAAATAAAAAAAAAGAGTAGATGATAAGTGGTTTCGCCATTATTTCCACAAAACATTACATTAAAACACGTATCATTTACTATTAAAAAAAAAAATTGATTCAATACGAGATCCAAGACGGCAGGTAAACGTGAAAGACCCGTATTTTTGGTAAGAGCCATAACTATGTTAAATGAATAACAAAATCCGTACAACTTTTACACCATTGTATTCTGAAGAAGAAAATAAACAGCGTTGTATGATGAATCGAACAAAGAAAAACCTTTTTGCTTCTCTTTCATCAGTCGTAAATCGGAAACTCGTACATATTTTATATTAAATTTCTCCGTTATTTTCACGTGTAGAAAATTTTATAAAAGATCCGGCAGAACAACGTGTACACCTGTTATTCTTTCGTCCAAATCTACTCGATCGATACAAGTTAAATTTTGCACTAACAAAGGTTTTATACCTGTAAAGAATTTACGATATAATATTTGAACGAGTTGGAGCGGGAGAATAAAAAGTAAAAATAAATAAACTGAATAATGATTTTCTTTTAAAACGAAATCGCTCTAAAAAGTAGAACATAATTTTTGTTTATTATAAGATAATCAAAATAATTTTCAATATTTATAAGAATTCTGAGCTCGTAAAATATTTACTGAAGAATTCGAATAGGTAATCTGCGATAATTAATAAAGTTAAAAATGTGAACGTAAATTAAATCGATAAGACAAAATAATATTTTTTCGGCGCACAACGGGTTATTTTTTACAAATGCTGAAAATTATTTTCATTATCTTAAAATCACCAGAAAATTTATTTTCTACTTTTTATAGCGATTTCGTTTTAAAAGTAAACCGTTGTTGTTTTTAAACTTTATTTAATTTTATTTTTTGTATACGTAAATATTTTTAAAAAAATATATAAACCCTTTAGGAGCAAAACTATATTGCTGTAGAAGTAATATGAAATTTTATAATCTATTTTTTTTTTTTGAGAAATTAATTCAGACGGAAAACGCGAGCGCGCGCGCGCGAATACACAGTGAGACATTAAAAATCGGTATTTTCAGCTATTTTATTACTTTCATAATTATTCTTGACGTATTTTGGTACTTTTCGTTTGATTTTTTGCGAAAATTACTGGAAAGAAGGATCTGTTTAAATATACGTGTACGACAAGAACACCGTACGATAAGCTACGTCATCCTTGAAAATTGCATATTGTGAAATGTCAGGTCCCACTTATATTTTTATAGGACAATACGTTTCCCACCTGAAACTTATTATTTCGCGTCGTGCGTGCCTGCACAATGTAATTTTTTTTTTTTAATGTTCTCCCTGCATTTCTCGATTTGTATTAACATAATGTACAGGAGTTATTTTATTTATGCACGATAATTCATTATTTACAAAGTCTAAACTAATTTTCACCCTTTCCTTCCTAGTACCGATTCAAAATTTCTATGAAAATAAAATAATATTTATTATTACTTATTTATTATAATTACAAATTTATATTTATCGGTTATTTCCTAATAACGATACTAACTTAAGAAATTCTTCTTTCGAAATGCGACGGCCGTGGTTTCTTCGAAACGGTTTTTACATAGTTTTGTAGTCTC
This sequence comes from Lycorma delicatula, assembly GCF_047948215.1. Taxonomy (NCBI): domain Eukaryota; kingdom Metazoa; phylum Arthropoda; class Insecta; order Hemiptera; family Fulgoridae; genus Lycorma; species Lycorma delicatula. The sequence goes on from NC_134461.1 coordinate 9,423,243, forward strand.
AGGTCGACCGTTCGTGAGATGTGTTTAATTGAATCTCAACCACCAAAGAACACCGGTATCCGCTATCTAATGAAATCGGTAAAAAAGTTATTCTTAACCTTGCTAGGATTTGAACCTTAAAACTCTCGACTTCGAAATCAGCCGATTTGCAATGACGAGTTAACTTTTTAATAATAACTTTTTAATAAGACATTCCTGTAATGACAAAATTTATATATAACAGAAAGTAAACTAGGAAATATAATATTTTCGTTATGCATCAATATACGTAATAAAAAATATATTTCAATATAAGAGTACGTTAGAAATTGTATCGGAAACAAATAAACGCCATTATTATGTAAAATAATTAAACGAATGGTATAGAAAAAATCATAAACAAAAGAGAAAATCCCACTTACTTAAGCTAGAATCCTTAATAGCCCCAGTAGTTAAAAAAAAAGGATGTAAAAAATAAAAATAAAAAATATATATAAGATAAGCTAATACACAAGTCTCTCTCCCTCATACTCTCTCTCTCACACACACAAGCACATATATTCATATTCTTTCTAGTCTAAATAAAACATTTTAAATTGTATAAACATCGTTCAAATTGTGTAATAAAACGGATTCCTCTGTGAATACAAAACAAAATAACCGACTTAGATGCCATATAAAATGATTTTGTAACCATTTCATATATACACACCTAGTTTAGTGGCTACATGATCTGAAAAGGTTAAATAACCGCACGTGGAAGGCAGGCTATATACAAAAAATATTCCGTGAAATTCAAAAAAATTTTAAGAATGATTTATCTCGAAAAAGGTTTTCCCATTTAATGAAATATACGCGTAAGTTTAACAAAGGAAACGAACCTTTTAATTAAAATATTATTAAACTTATTAAATAATATTTTTTAAATTTATACTGGGATATCGACTTGGCGAATTTTATTCGCTATCAAAAATATCATGCGTTCACGTTTAATGATGAAATTTAAACAAACAAAAAAATAATAAATCGATTTGAAACAGAAAATTTTAAAACGGAGACAAAATGGGGCGTATTGTAAATATTTTACTTTATAAAAAATTAAAAGATTTTTATTTTAGCTGCTATCGGCGCAGAACGGCCCGTGGTGGTGAAGCGAGTAATTACCCAAGGCTCTTTCCACGACTCTCTTCCGCTGGAAGCAGTCAATTGATTATAGAAAACCATAAAGTTTAAATTCAAGTAAAATTTTCGTTCAATCCGGTCAGTTTTTTCCGACAACAATTGAATTTGAAGGACGTTAAACAATTATTTATGTTACTTAACTGTTTTTTTACTTTCCGAAATCAAATACTAAAATTATAATCGACAAAATTAAAACGTTATTTACATAAAAGTCTAAATTAGATTTTATTACCTGTTAATGTAGCGATGTCGAAAGTAAAGAATCGGCTAAAATTCCCCGTCGTAAAATTTTCGAACAGTAAACTTTTACGTCGTTCAAATTTAAAAAATAAAAAAATAATATGAAAATTCCGTAAAAGAAGACACTAACTCGTTAAAAATAAAAAAGATCGATATTAAATTATTTCACACAATATTTTAAATTAGCATAATATTATTTACGTTCACTTAATTAAAAAATAGTATTAGTAAACTTATTCGCATAAACAACGATTTATAAAACATGCCGATTCGATTAACTATAACGTGGAGAGAATTATATAAATATCTTTTTTCATCGTAAACTATATACATTATTATATACCCTAAACATTATTTTTTAACAAACGTTGACATACAAATCGAACAAAAACGGACCCAGAAATGGCTTAATTGACATCGATATTTATACGATAAAAACAAAATCGTGTTATTTGTGTATCCACCTAATAAAGTGAAGAAATATTTTTAAGTTAATTATTTTAACAACGAACAATTTTTTTTTTTACAATTTATATTTCTTACTTACGCGCGCGCGCAAACACACAAAACACAATTTATGTGCGTTTTTATATGAAACTCAACGCATATGTTTTAGATCATATTTCAGATACAAATTCAGCGTAGATTGATAATTTTATATTAATTTAGAAAAATAATATAATTTACGTATTTAAAAAGCTAACTCGAAAGTATAATAAATATTTACTAATTTGATAATTCTTTTTTTATTATTTACTATCTCCCCCGTCTTATATTTATAATAACCATTAGTACATTTTTATTTTAAACGAAATAAATTAGAGAAAAATAAACCGTTTAGAAAGTGTTATTCTAAACGGTTTATTCTTTGCATTTATAGATTATTAATTAACACTGACATATTTAAAAGATTTAAATACGATAAAAAACTAGCTGCAGCTAGGCGGTTCCTCTGGCGGGCAGCATCTCAGAATGGGATTATTAGGAGTCTGAAATTGATAACCTCTTGTGTGAAATTTTTTTTTTAATGATGAAAATCGATCAAAGAAAAGCGAAGTCACCAAATCTATGCAATTAAATTTGGTTTAGGCGTCTTTTAATGATCGCACATTAAACATTTTCAATATTCACAATATACATATGCAAATTCACTCGATACGAGAACCGGAAAGCTTAAATATAAATCAAATTAAATTAAATTTAAGAAAAAAATTCGTAATAAATAATACGCTACATATTTGAGTGTACTCCATAGCGCTCTTTTTCCCGCATCATTACTAACTCTGATCGTTCCTAGAGGGAGTATTTACTTATATTTTCACTTTCTTCTACGGATATATCGGCGATAAATTTTTATTTTATTATTTTAATGTAAGCGTTTCTTGTACTGTTTCTTTGATTTACAGACACCGAATGATGTTGTGAATTACACGGTAATGCTTTTGCAGTAGATGTTGGTAACTAAGGATATCATACAAGTAAAATCAAAGCGGCCGGTTCTACGCCCTGAAATATTTTTTTTAAATAATAAGAAATATAGTAAATTAAAAATTGTATTTACACACGGTAAATTAATTATAGAAATATTAATGCATTCGTTTGTAACTATTGTAATCCTAAGGATTATATTCGTACACTTTTTATATAAATTAATTTAACACACCGCTTGAATAAAGTAACTTCCTTTTTTTAAAAAAAAAAAAATAGTATTCATAAATATTGTCAGAATTTGCACGCATTTAACATATATATATATATATATATTTGCACATTCTTATAAGTAGACATATATGAAACTTAACATGTAAGGTAATAATGTAATTTACGTTACGTTATTACAATGTAAATTACAACTTAAAACTTACGTAACTTAATAAAAAGAAATATATCTTAACAAGAAATAATTATTGGATTTTACGCTTTCTCTCGATCGGTTGTCAAATATACGTTTCTCCTTGGCTGTTGCTGTGTTATTTCAAATATTCAAATTTTCATCAATTTAAAACTCGCATAGAGGGCGATACGATTATATCATTTATTTTTTATAACTACAATTGTATCGTTGTCAGTGTTTAACGGAAGGAGAAGAATTATGTTTGCGTTAAAATGAATAGCATTTTTAAAAGACAAAAAAGTTTTTCGATCGAACAGAGTTTTTGTTCGACTAAACACAAACAAAGATTAATTTTTAAATAAATGATTTATAACGATTCCTATATATATACTTGCTATCTCATTATTATGGGTTATGGGGAGAAAAAAATGTTTACGATAACTATATTTTACATGCCACACCCTATTCCGCCATAAACAATGGTTCATGGTTCAAAACTAGCCGTTTTGTTATAGTGTTTTTCTACAGTACCATTTGTCCTTGAAATCTGTACGTGTAATATCGTTTTTGTTAAAACATTATAAGATTAATAAAACTTTCTTTGTTTGAACGCAAGCAGCGGTATAATTATTAAAAGAATTTTAGATTTTTACGCAAAAACCTTTAAATAAGAATGACATTAGAAAATGAATCCTCCCGCTATAAAAATCCAACGATAATGCCGATTACATTAAAATCGTTTACTTAGACTAAATAATTTTCCGTTCAAATAAGTTATGAAAAAAACTTTTCTCAGGATTATCGGTGGAATTACCTCAACAAAATCCATGAAATTATCATTAAAATCGTTCGGTTTAATGAAGAGTAAACCTTGAACATCTATCGTTTTTACTTTTCCGGGAAACGGACCAGATTTGAACTCCTTGATCAAATTATGTTTTTAATTTACAAATGACGCGGTAAAATCGTTTACTTAGACTAAATAATTTTCCGTTCAAATAAGTTATGAAAAAAACTTTTCTCAGGATTATCGGTGGAATTACCTCAACAAAATCCATGAAATTATCATTAAAATCGTTCGGTTTAATGAAGAGTAAACCTTGAACATCTATCGTTTTTACTTTTCCGGGAAACGGACCAGATTTGAACTCCTTGATCAAATTATGTTTTTAATTTACAAATGACGCGGTATTAAAAGCGTTAATCAGAATAAAAAAAAAACAATAATTTGTAATAAAACATTTTGCGTCTAAGTTTATCCTCTTGACCAAATAATGTTTTTACCGTCAAATTTATATCGTATTTAGAATTTAATTACTAAAAGAAAAAGCTGAAAACACATTTGTACGACTTACCCTTCAGCCGGCTTTTTTCTGATGCACAGCTTACACAAACAACTTAATTTAAAATATTTATCGATTTAGTGAAATATAATATTTTTTGTTCAGGAGTTAAGCTTCCCTCATCGCCCCTGACGCATGGACAAAAGATATCAGTCGGTAGGTAAGGATTTTCAAATAACAGCCTATTATGATGACAAATTGTTTGTACTAATAAAATTTATTGCTACTTCAGCAACCGTTTCGTAGCCCTAACAATTTGTTTTACATATTCCAAACGTGGCCTGCCTACACAATTTTTCCCTTCTACCTGTCCTTCCAATATTAACGCCTATAACTCGAGAATTTGTACAACTCGAAATTTATTTTAATTCCCTGCCGAACTGCATTACGTTATACGGAAATATAATGCCTTTAACCCGAACAAAAATCCTATAAGTCCAAGTAAAAATTTGATCGGTTTATAAAAAATTAATATAAAAAAACCAAAGTTTAACGCGAGGCCTATAATAATACCGCTCTTATATTCAGTTCAGAAATATGAAACAAGCGTGTTTCACTTCCTGTACTGTGCGATAACAAAAAAGAATGAGTCGACATACAAAGAGGGAAGCGAAACTTATACATCACGCGTCGGTATTCACCGAAACTCGTTTCTCGTAAGTGTCGGTCAATGCGTCTTTATAATATTCTCAGCCCGTATGCGTAGTTTTTTTTGTCTTTTTTTATTTGTTTGCTACTATAAAAAAGGGTGTTCTAATTCTTTCCTTACAACGAAAATTTTTCCACTACATGTTATTTGCCAGATCTAATTTGTTTTTAGGTCATTTAAATTCGATTATAGATTGCATTGCTGAGGATAAACCTAAGAAAAAATACACGTGTAGAGTACGGCTCTTAAAAAACAATATTTTAAAAATGAGAAAATTACCTGCTAAAAGATATTTTAGAATTATAAACCGGTATACTAGTATCTAGGATTACAAATAAACTATCAAAAATATGTGCAAACGGTAATGTTTCTGACGAAGGTGAAATCGTTAATATTTCTTTTACGAATACTTTGTTAGAATATTTAATGAAGTTATCAGTAGCGCCGGTACTGTGAACGATAGAATGATGTAGAATTATCATAAGTTATGACTTGTAATGCGTTTATATTTTGTTTCGCATTTAGAGTTAAATCTTTTACCGTCTGATTTACACCGACACTATTCGAAAGACAAAATATATATTATAACGGCTGTTGAACTAAACTAAAATAATAAATTTATATGCTTTACGTAAGTAAGAAGAAAAGAGTAAGATAGTTCATTTATCATTAATAAGGAGGACATGAAATTACTATCTAAAATACTCGAGTTGGAACCCTATATATCGGGGGAGCCAAGTTAAAATTGTATTTTTCATCGAAAGGGAAAGCAGTTGAACGATACCTTACTCTAAAAGTTACAGTATTCTTCTACCTTCATGGATTATCGTGGATTTTTATATTCAAAAAAATGTGTCGTTTAAACCGAAATTTTTATTCGCAATTTATAGTACCCGAATGATAAACTCGATAAAACATGAACGTCAACCGAAAATCGACTCGGAATCTTAAATAATCACTTTGTGAGGCGACAAATTATTGAACGATAATATAAATATAATATTAAAATTCCAATATCAACTACATCATGTCCTGCAGGTAGCTTCGCTATCGAACCGACTATACTAATGAAACCTATAACATTATTCGTAATTTAAAAAGTAATTTTTTATCGCCAGGGATAGAGAATTTAACTGAAATCTACCTAAAAAAATTCATATTTATTGTAAATATGTTGGAATGCTAGACAGTTTTTTTTTATGTAGAGTAGTAAATCTGCATTTTCAATTTAATAAATTGATCAGAATAAAAAATCGATTACACGTCCTTCCTCAGTCAGATTTTCGTTGGAATGTTAAAACCCTGTTTTAATAATGAACCGATAACGGAAAGAGAATATTATCGCTAACTTGAGTAATTATTTCATAATCATAACAAAATAATAAATTCGGTATTGTGTCGCGTACAAACTACTGACAGTCGTTATTTGTTTATGTACTCTGCGCTTGACAAGACGCCACCATCAACAAGTCTATACGATAACAAAATATATCAAACAAATTATTTTTCGTTCAAGATTTATTATAAAAATTATCGCGATTCAAATAAAGTGTCGACTACTGAAATAAATCAAACGGTTAAATCGACACGACTACGTATAACAATTTAATCTACGCGTAAAAATGTCTCGATGAAAATTATTTTACATATTGATAATTTTGATTTTAATACTTTTAAATTGAAGTAGAATTTTTCTGATGATGGTGGAACGACAGAAAGTACATGAAAAAGCACAGACGAATTGTCGTTAAGGTTGAACTTTGACAAATTTTATTAATACATAAATAATCTTATATACCGACGTTTTCACGATTGTAACATCAAACATTATTTGCATCTCTATCCCTCTTTGTTACTTATTTAGAAATGACCGTGGAATTAAACCCGTTAAAATAATAAGAGACCTTGAAAAAAAAACTATTTTTCCTTTTTTTTTTAAATTCCTTTAAACATATTTTCACACACACCCACTGACAGAGAGAGATAGCGCAAAATTGAAAGGTTTCTTGGGTTTACGTACTAAAAACACAAAAGGTACTTTTGGCCGCATGAACTGGAATACGAGTGAAAAATATGTTTATATTACTTTTATTGCGGTATTAAAACCTTTTCAGAAACTACATATTTAAAGATGAAGAAGAAATACATAAAAGGATATATGAAATAAATGTCAGAACTTGCCGGGAATCGAACAACAGTTATAAGGTAACTGTGCCGGTTTTAACGATGGAACTATTGTACTCTTTATTTTCACACATAAGGTTTTTACAATAATTTTCTTAAAACTCGCTAAAAATATTCCTACATGTTCTATTCAATTTTTAGGTAAAAATCCGTATGAAACATACCGATTTTGTACGGCTTCAACTCGATTGTATGTCAACGGAGTTTTACAAGCGATGTGTCATTTTATTCAAAATAAAACGCTTTAATAAATTTTTTAATAAGTAAAAATTATATCAAACCGTTATAAAGATATGGAAGAATAAAAAATGAAATTTTCCAAATTTAATTAATCTAGGTTTACCGGTTTCTGAGAAATAATTTTTTTGTTGAAATTCACAAAACGGAGTCCAGAAGGAAAATAAATTATTTTAATGTTAGGTGGTTCGGATAACTGAGCCAAAGTGCACCTTTTGTTATTCAAAACTTATGCCGCAGGATCATTAACACCCTCGTTAGTCCGATCGATATATATTTAATTTAGATAATTTAGTAAACAATCTCGCACTGTTAAGTTTAAAACGGTGCACGTGTAAATTATTAATGCTTAAGAGTATTATAATTAGGGTATTTACATTTTAAGTTAAATCTTTTACAGTTTCGTTTACACTAGCGATACTATTCCAAAGACAAAATATATAATATAAAACAGCTGTTGAACTTTACGTATTTTGTTTTAACCGATTTGGTTTAACATTATAGGGTTAGGTAGAAGGTAAAAAAGTAATACGAAGATAAATATATATATATATATATATAAAACAATTCATTAAGAATGTAGAATTTAGAAAATACATACATGAAGGTCCAAAAAAAAGGCGAACAGTAACATCACACCAGTCAATCGAAGTGATGATGACAAAAAATAAAAGAAGTTATCGGAGTATATAGCAATATTAAACGAGACAAGAGAGCGATAACACAGTCATCAGTTTTTTCTTTCAAGAAAGGTTTTTTTATAAAAAAAGGCCAAAATAAAAAATAATACTATTCATAAATTCTTTAAATTTCGACTTTGTGAAATTCGGTTGATTCAGAAACTTTTTCAAATTGTTTATTTGGCGGAGATTATTTATTAGTTTTTTATAAGCGTTCATCAATTTAAAAAAAAAAATTATTTTTATCTGTAATATAATCAGTATTAAAAATAAAAATGTCCGTATAGACCGTTCTCAAGAAACGTAAAAGTGAAGCGAGCGTTCCGATTAAAATAAAAAGAATATCGCTCAAGGTAGTCTGTTAACTTCTACTAAACTTTAAGGAAGTCAGAAAATATTTCTTATGGCTTTGAAACAATTTGCCTTTTAACTTTCCACAAAAAAATACTTCAATACCGGAGAAAACAATCAAAATGAGACTCTTATAAATATTTTAAACGAATGATGTACAAAAAAGCATATATAAAAGAGAAAAACCCCACTTACGAAACCTAGAATCGTTAATCGCCCCGGTATATCACAAAGCCCGCGCTATTTAAAACACAATAGATTTATTTCGGAGCAAAAATAATTCAAACTTCAAAAAACTCCTAACTTAGACGTAAATAAAATTACTTTTAACGTAAGTAGAAAATACGTAGTTTGTTTATGTTGAAATAAAAATCACGGTTCAAGGAGTTTAATTTAATTAACTAGCTGTAATAACCGAAGGATATTTACGTTTTTAAAAAGTAAATATTTAAAATATAAATAAAATTAATGTAACTAATTAATTCCCCAATAATTCCGATTAAGAAAATTATAACCTAAAAACCATACGGACAAAAACGTTTTAAAAGAGTAAGAATGATTTTCACGATCGGTGGGATTTTATTGTGTTAATAAAAGTTTTTCGTGGAGTGCATGTTCAGGCAAAAAAGATACATCAAAGTCGCAAATTTTCTCATCTATTAGACGCACAGGAATGAAAAATTGTAACCGCAAAATGGAGGCTTCTAGAAAACTATTATTCTTGATCGACAAAATATTTTAGGTTAAAACCACAAAATCAAACTATACGGACGATTCCCTCTATATTATGTAATTAAGACGAATCTGAGGTCATACTCGGCTTTAATTTCTTTGTCGTATAGTATCCGCATTTGAAATTACTTTTTACGGGTGAAGACAATCCTTTATATGCCCGCTTGCAAATAAATTAAATATTAATAAATTTTTTTGTTACTATTATTAAATAATTCGATTTAAAGTAATTTAATTTTAGACTGAATTAATTTAAAAATTTTTTAATTATTTTCACGGCCTTCGAAACAACTAAATAATTAACCCCGATTAATTTGTACTCATATTAATACAGTAAAATAAGCTTCAACACGATCGCCCCCTACCACTCTAGCAAATCTATAAAAATGATTATTCTACTGAATAATCGTGAAAATTTTTCCGTCAAATCTGATACAGAAAGAAGTATAACAAATAATTTGATTTTATCAAATATTATTAGTTTTACGCTCTTCTACACGCTTTTGTTTCTGCGCTAATCTTTTCATTTCAGAGTCCTTACAGTTTCTAGATCTACCTTGGCATATTAACTACATCTAATGCGTTTACGGAAATACGCAATAGAAACTAATCGACAGCCTGCCTACGACGACTGTTCGAAGACTAATACGCTAAATTTTCAAACGGCATGAAATAAGCGTGTCAAGTGTAGGGTACATTGTTCTACAACCTAAGAAAAAATTGAGATTTTTTGTTGGTTTTTTTCTCAGTCGATAATAAATACAAAACTCGAAAGCTTGTGAATGGTGGATGGTAGTGAAGAATGGAAAACATTTTAGCATATTCCGGCGGCTAATATATATATATATATATATATATATATATATATATGTTTGTATATTATTGAAAAATGGAACAAACTAAAGCTAGAAAGAAATGGCCTATTTGAATTCGATTTAAATTGCGATAAAAAAAATTCCTAAAGGTTTATGCACGAATGGACTGAAAAAATATTTTTAAGTTAATTACTTTAACAACGAACTATTATTTAATTTCTTTACATAAAACTAATTCTTTACCAATATCGCGCGCGCGCAACACACACGTAATCTCATTCGATAGATTTAATAATTTTTTCTGAATGTTTACTTTCCCCTTATATTTATGACCGTTATTACGAAAAATACATTGCCGTTGCGTAATTTCTTTGTAATAAGAATTTAAGATATAAATCCACACGGATATGTTATAAATTAATAAATGAAATAAAAGATTTTCTTTTATTTAATAATAAAAAAAATACATTTTGACACATTAGGTCATCGTCAAAGAACATTGGTAAAATAGACGGAGCATACAGGAAAGTTAAGGAAAATTTTGGGGTACATAAATTAAAATGTAATAATGTGTTAAACAAAGATGGTACACCAATATATAATACGAAAGGTAAAGTCGATAGATGGGTGGAATATATTGAAGAGTTATATGGAGGAAATGAATTAGAAAATGGTGTTATAGAGGAAGAAGAGGAAGTTGAGGAGGATGAAATGGGAGAAACAATACTGAGATCTGAATTTAAGAGAGCATTAAAAGATTTAAATGGCAGAAAGGCTCCTGGAATAGACGGAATACCAGTAGAATTACTGCGCAGTGCAGGTGAGGAAGCGATTGATAGATTATACAAACTGGTGTGTAATATTTATGAAAATGGGGAATTTCCATCAGACTTCAAAAAAAGTGTTATAGTTATGACACCAAAGAAAGCAGGGGCAGATAAATGTGAAGAATACAGAACAATTAGTTTAACTAGTCGTGCATCAAAAATCTTAACTAGAATTTTATACAGAAGAATTGAGAGGAGAGTGGAAGAAGAGTTAGGAGAAGACCAATTTGGATTCAGGAAAAATATAGGGACAAGGGAAGCAATTTTAGGCCTCAGATTAATAGTAGAAGGAAGATTAAAGAAAAAAAAACCAACATACTTGGCGTTTATAGACCTAGAAAAGGCTTTCGATAACGTAGACTGGAATAAAATGTTCAGCATTTTAAAAAAATTAGGGTTCAAATACAGAGATAGAAGAACAATTGCTAACATGTACAGGAACCAAACAGCAACAATAACAATTGAAGAACATAAGAAAGAAGCCCTAATAAGAAAGGGAGTCCGACAAGGATGTTCCCTATCGCCGTTACTTTTTAATCTTTACATGGAACTAGCAGTTAATGATGTTAAAGAACAATTTAGATTCGGAGTAACAGTACAAGGTGAAAAGATAAAGATGCTACGATTTGCTGATGATATAGTAATTCTAGCCTAGGGCTTTGCTGGTTGAAGCAAAAACTTTCATGAATTGAATTAATGAACTGTGAGTCTTTATTACTGTGTGGGTTGATTTTGAACTAAATGATTTTATTCAATCGAATGAATAATATTACAAAAATAATAAAATTAAATTTACATTATATAAAATAATATTAAATAAATTTAAGAAATTTTGTTTAACAATAATGAGCTTCCCGTGGAGATCGCCTGTGAGGTTGGAGTTGTAAGGTACCTCGTTGCAAGCTAAACTTATCATCACCATCAACTAATAATAAATGGGGTGCTCCTGTGGCGCTGTTTTGGGAGCACCTTCAATGTGCTCTCCACTGTCACAACATATTTAATTTCTAACTTGTTCAGTACAAACAAATAACATACCCTGTACTACATCAGAGCATATCATATTCCCTAAGCGCTCAAAAAACCTGAATAACACATCATTAACTATGTCATAGCATATTAAATTTTTTCTAATTTTTCAGATAAATAAATAATACATCCTGAATGTATTACTACTTGCTCAATTCCTTGCCCAAATCCTACTTGCTCGACAAAAAATTAAATACAGCACGCAATACGATAGCTTACAAGATATGCTGCTAAATCAACAAGAAGCTTGATAATGCATCCGTAACTGTGTCAAAGTATATAGCATTTGCTGCCTCATCAATAAAAGTAGTTATTACACCCTGTACTATGTGAGAGCAATATAACATTTTCTCTCGTTCAGTAAAATCATAAATAATATATAAATTATTTATATAACAGTTACCACTTACCGACAATCTTTAATAGTAATGTTCCAGCGCTTTAAGATTATTAATCCATCCTCAGGAACAATGATGTGTTATACTTTATTTACGTCACATATCATTAATTATACTGAATTGAATTTTATAAAACTTTGAATACTTGTTTGATTAATATTATTCAAACGTATATTAAACAATAATTTTAATTCTCAGGACAGTAATACTGCTTCATACTAATAAACATAACAATTGAGATCTTCATACTGACATGATGGATAATGTTGACTTTATTTTACCTTTTGACGATCGATTGTTATAATTACATTTTTATAAAATTTAATTTATTATAATTAATGACATGTAAAGTAAATAATTATAGAGCATAACACATCATTGTTCATGAGGATAGATTAATAATCTGAAAGCGCTGGAACATTACTATTAAAATTTGTCGGGAAGTGGAAACTATTATATAAATAATTTATATATTAATACCAACGGGTCTTGCTTAATAAAATTCATATAACTAATATACTCTGTGTACTAAACCTAAGTGAGCTTATTACATTTCTAACTTTTTTTGTAAAAATATAAATAATATACTCTGCAATATGTCAGAGAATAAATAGGATGTACTTGCTGCTTGAACTGCAAGATTTGAAAGAATAAATCCTGTAATTTGCCAGAGCATACCGTACTTCCTACTTCTTCAAAAAAGTTAAAAGAAAAATTAAATACTATTTAATTTTTCTTTTCACTGTGTCGAAATATAACATGTAGATTACCAAAAAATGTTAGTAATATACTTTGTACGATATCTAACCGCAAGACAATTTTAACTTGTTTAATAAAACCCTACATAATAACCCTGCACTGTGAAAAACTAACTGATTTACCAACGACAAAGAAAACAGAACTCAAATTCAAAGTAAGTAATTTTCAGAACCACTCAGGCTAAAATCAGAATTCAATTACTAAGCGAATTTGCAAGCAAATTGGTCTTCAAATTTCTTATGAAAAAAACTAATTAATTTTCCAAAGAAAAAGAAAATAGAACTAAATTCCTTAAAATTTCTGACATCAACAAAGTAAGTAGAGTACAAAAATGTAAATATTTGAGAGAAATCATAACATCAAATATAATTGAAAAATGTGTGGGATGAGGAATACAGTACAAAAAATCGAAACTGCCTATCATCTCATAAAGAAAGTTTATCATAAAAATTCCCTGTTATATAACTCCAAATTGAGGCGCTAAAAAACTGCAGTTCTATCAGAAACACTGTATGGGGCAGAATGTATGCATTTTTTTTAGAACAAAAAATAGCAAAAGTAGAAATAAAAATCTTAAGAAAACTCGGGGACAAAAATATGTAAATGAAATTTATAAATTGAAAAGTAATATAGAAATTTACAAATGTACAGTAAAATTTAAGGTTCTTAATCTGAGAAAGAAGATTTTAGTTTTATGGTCATTTATACAGAATGAAAACCAAAGATTAGACAAAAATGTATGTAAAAGTATGAAGTAATAAAATCATATATAACTGAAATTATGGCAACTTTACCTGGCAACTCTCCATTGGTCTTATTGCTCTGGTTTAGTACTTTTTTTTCATTTAAGTACCATTCTTCTTACGATAAAGAAATTAATTGTAAATTTTCAGAATAATTCTGATAAAATACTATGCGATGTAAATTTTAAACTAAATTCATATAAAAGTTATGAATGCAATCGTTTCCTAAAGTATATTTTATTTCAGCAGCCATAAAAATAAACAGATTCAAATGTTCAAGTATTTGTAATTTTCAAGTATAATCAAATTGAAGTATTTTTCAATATATTTTTGTGCCAGAAAATATTTTTGTATAATTATTAATATTTTCATTTACGTTCATATGAAAATTCAATTTTAGTTCCTATAAAATAGTATAGTAGAGACAAAAACAACTGCATTCTGTGCTTCATTAGAACAGCTTTTAAAAAGTAGGCTAAACATGCCTAGACAAATTTTTTCTTGTCAATTTCAAATACTCAGATTTGCTATTCAGTACCCGCTATATATGTATTGTTACAAAACTTAAAATCAAAACAATTCTCATAGGGTCATTTAAAAGAATAAAGTATTTTGTTTTTTAGTTCTCAAAACTCATTGCAGTTCCTATATAAAATTTAATTTTATAAAAATAACGCCGCCATATTGGTTAATCAAGCTAATGTAAAATGCATTATTTTTTTACTAAATAAAATGTATGTCTGAAAATAATTATTAAATAAAATTAAATGTTAGAATAGACCTTAATAAAATATAAAAATCATTCTACATATCAATAACTCTAACAAAATATAACAGTTTAAGATTCCTGATAATAAGCTTTATAAAATCATCCGATTACATTTTCAACTCGTTTAAATTTAGTTAAAGTATTATTAGCTTATATATATATATAAAAGAGTAATAAAGTTATTACTTACTTTAAATAACGTCCTAAATTGTGTTCAACAGTTATTTTTCTAGAATATTCTATAAAAAAAGTTTATCATTATAATCCCACGTACATACACCAAAACGTTAACGACGAAAGTGAAATTGAGATCGGTAGATGTCATCATAAATACTTTAAAAGAAATTATTCATAATTTTACATATAAGAAATTTAATAATAATTAAAAAAAATTATATAGCTTGAAACACACACTTTTTGCCACTGTTTGTTCAAAAAATATTTATGATAATTAATAAATAAACAGAATAAAATTGTCTCTAAATCTTATTAAGAGATTGAAAAATTTATATACATTTTTAATTATGATGCGTTTACAACAAATTATTCCTCGAATTAAGATTATTTTAAGTCGGCTAAAAATTATTGATATCAAACAAAAACAAGATCGATAAGTAATAATGTATTAGTTGTCAGCTAATTAAAAATATCGTTGAATTCAGCTTGGGCATAATTATAACAATTATTTACTAGCACAGTAAAAGTAAGAACGTGTAAAATTTTTGATTTATTAATCATGAGGTTTAATAAATTTTTGAATTTCACTCGTTAAATTGCCGTTCAATAAGTCTTAATAAAAACAAACTTGGTTTTGTTTTTCTAGGTTATAAAATTTAATCACTATCTTCCGTACAACTTAATCTTGAATTCTTAATAATATTTAAAAATGCATTCACAAAATATACAAATTTTTATAGTTAATTTTTCTTAAAGAATGTGTGTGTGTGTGTGTTAAACTTTTAAAACTGTGTAATAAAAAGTCCTATTCTATACCGTAGCAGAATTGAACAGTAAAACGGTTAAAAGTTAAACCTTCAACACGCAGCCAATCGTCTTGCCGTCCCTCCCCATTTCTAACCGCAGCATGCACGTATATCTTATATAACGTACTTTTTGCCTTTGAAAATTAACTAGACCATTTTTTTGTTTAGTCTGTTATGACTTACTTATTTCAACTACTTTTTAAAATTTGAAAACCGAAATTTTTTGCGATCACAATACTTTCTTTACTTCGTATAAGAAAGTAAAAATTCTCAGTATAAATATGACTAAAACAACAATACAAAATATTAGATACCGATATAATCAGTTTTGAAACTGTACAATTTTTTTTTTTATATTTCAAATTAGTTAGATAACCTTACTTGTCAATTTATCTTATCCATGAAACTGTACGACTCTGTGCATTTGTCATTCTTTAATCAGACCAACTTTAAAGCACAACTTGAAGTACAAGATTACAGTTCATCGTTAGCTTAAACGAATACCTTTATAAAATTAACAAAAAATTGTGAATATTTCTCTCTTAACTCAATGACAGAAATTTTTATCACAAATTCATTATGAAAATTTACCGATCAATTTTTTTTTTGCAATGCGTTCCAGTACATCGATCGGTCTAAAAATCGATTTTCTCCAATTACTAATAGGAAAGTAGTTAAAAAGAAAATGTTAACAAAAAAAAGGATTTTTATAATTGCATATTTAATGAATATGTTCAAAGATCTTGCTTTCCCCCTTATGCAATCACGATGGCATTTACTACAAAATTACACATTTTTCCCCTAAAACTTTTGTCCGATTTATGAAATCAAATAAATGAGTTTTCAATCGACTGTGAGTGGTAATTCAGGATGTTTGGATCTGAAGAAACTTCAAATTCAAAAGATTACCTGACCAAAAATCATACGAATGCGGTTACCGTTCCAAGTTGTTTCTCGACATCCTAAACATTCAAAAAAATTTTGATCGATGTCGTCTGTAATTTTTAAGATCGTAGCGAGAAATATTTGAAAGACACACGACTATTTCTCATGAATTGTCAAAAATATAAACCGAAATAAAAAATATGAAATTTGCGTTATACTTTTAAAAGAAAAAAAAAATATGGATAAAATACGAAACGTTTGAATAATTTAAATAAATTCTTGCACAACTGAAAGGACCTGTCACGTTACCCCAAGTGCCAGAAAATAATTAATTATAATGTATATTCATTATTTAACTATAATATTTTGATTTTTACGTGTCAATTTTGGGATGTACCGTTCTTATTTTACGAGTTTATTTGCTTCTATTTAAATTTTACACGTAAATAATGTTATTTATTTATGTAAGCATCGTGACAATTCAGTTGTACACTAACGTCTACATTTCACGACAAAGAAAGTCACTGGCAGATCTCTGTTCTTCCTTCTACCAGAAAAACTAATCGTATTAATCGTAAGGGTTTAAGCGAGTGCACGACAGGTTTCAGCGTTACAGAAGAACATGATGGCAGACGGGATTACAGACATTGCTGGCCGTTACCGTTTACTCTTTGTCGAATTAATCTGCAAAACATTTTCAACAGTTAGAAGGCAATTTTTAAACGGTTCTAGTGTGTATTTTGTTTCGTATTTGTTAGTATTATCATAATAAACATAAAATCAATGCAAAATATAAATTAAAAACTTACTTGCAACGCGATCGAGTGAGGTACGTGCTATTTCATTCTCTGCTCTGAGCATACTCTACGACAGAAAAAGAAAATTATAACAGATCTAATAGTAACATGTTTTTTTTTTTTGTATTTGTTCGTACAAGAGTTATGTATATAAGATATATGTACTGTAAAGTAAAACTCTTTTTATAATTACATTGCCGCTTGTGCTAAACAAAAAAGAAATTTCAGTTAAAAGTGACAGTAGTCAAAACAAAAAAAAGACGCTATTAAATGTAATGATTTCAACAAAGTGACCACTGTTCATACTTGTTTGATACTAGCAGACCCGGCAATGCTTATATATATATATATATATATATATATATATATATATATATAGAGAGAGAGAGAGAGAGAGAGAGAGAGAGAGAGAGAGAGAGATTTACTTTAACCACCTACAGCGATATTATAAAATTAATATTTACAGAGGTCGAGAAAAGTTTTAAATAAATCGGTTATAAAATTTAAACATTTATATTTCTCTAAAGTAAACAGTTCATACAAAATAGAAAACAATAATTTTACCAGTTCATGGACATTTACTTTGTAAATCGTTGAATATTTTCAAATAAATTTACTTTTGTTAGTTATTTTAATTAAAGGATCCTTTATACTAGTATTATTGGAATAAAATTTTGTTCAAACAAATGAAATGAAGTATTTATTTTTTTTACATTACATTTATATTACGTTTTACACATTTTTTTATATTACAGCGTAGACAACAGATGCGTAGGCTTATTAGTCCGTACGGGTCACCGCTCGATACAGTCCATCATTCATTTATCCGTCTGGTTACAGGAGCGTTTCATTAAAGCCCTGTAGTAAGTCTATTAGTTATTATTACCAGAATTGTAGGTAGTACTGGTAGACAGAAAGTTCTGGGTTCGAATTCCGGTCAGAATTGGCTTTTATATACGTTTTATATAAAATTGAAAATAAACGTAAGTGAAGAACTGGATGTCTGTCTATTGCCGATACAAATCAATAAATATAAAAATGTATTAGGTACTAATACGTGTAAGGAAAGATAATGTGGAGCGACTTATCAACCGTTGGTAGCCGTGATGCTGTCGAGGTAACACCGCAGTTCCTCTCCAAAAGACTACGCTAAACGTTTCACTACACATGCTGCAACATAACTCATATTTCGATAAATAATTAAATCTATAACGTACATTATATTAAATTAAGTTAAAAATTCCAACGGCGACTGAGATTCGGACCCGGGACCTTCCGGAAGATTCCATTTAGGAGATCAGTCGGCAAACGGTTTAGTTGATGTTTGTTGAAGAATTAAATAACATTATATTTTCTGTTCTTATAAACATAAAAGGATTACATAAATGTAGGTCGATTACGTAAATGTTGCTATAAGCAACATTGTTGTATTTATGTGGACGTCTCTTACTTTTATTATTAGAGCCTTAAATATAATCGAGTTAATTACAAGTTTTACATTTTTTTTTTATCTTCAGTCATTTGACTGGTTTGATGCAGCTCTCCAAGATTCCCTATCTAGTGCTAGTCGTTTCATTTCAGTATACCCTCTACATCCTACATCCCTTACGATTTGTTTTACGTATTCCAAACGTGGCCTGCCTACACAATTTTTCCCTTCTACCTGTCCTTCCGATATTAAAGCGACTATTCCAGGATGCCTTAGTATGTGGCCTATAAGTCTGTCTCTTCTTTTAACTATATTTTTCCAAACGCTTCTTTCTTCATCTATTTGCCGCAATACCTCTTCATTTGTCACTTTATCCACCCATCTGATTTTTAACATTCTGCTATAGCACCGCA